>NW_006400102.1:1095826-1110937 GCF_000299155.1 Elephantulus edwardii | reverse complement strand
CCTGGAAAGTTTTCCTCTAGTAATTCTTCCACAACTTTTTCAGTGCCTTTACTTGCTTCTTCCTTTTCTGGGATTCCAATGATGCGCATGTTATTTCTCTTGATGGTGTCCCACATTATTCTTGGGTTTTTTTCTTTTTCCTTCCTTTTTGAGCCTGCTTTTTGCTCTTGCATATCCGTGGTGACAATTTTGTCTTCTATTTCATTGGTTTTTTTGTTCCATCTCTTCAACTCTGTTCATGTTCACCCTCCATCATGTTGACAGCATCTAAAACATTGGACTTCATATTTTGGATAGTGGTTTCTTGTTTTTCCAGTGCCACTAGCCTCGTTTGTTTTTTCTACATTGTTCTGTACTATTTTTTTTCTTAGTTCCTCCTGTTTTTTCTTTTTAGTATCCTGTAATTCTTCGAGTTTGTCTTTCATGCATTGAAAATATTCAATCATTGTTCTTTTAAATTCTGTGTCAGAAAGTTCCATCAGACTTTCTGGCTTCAGGAAACACATTGATACTTTGTCACCCTTTGAGGGTGATATCTTGCTTTGTGCTTGTGTATTGTGTGGGACAGCTTGCTTTCTTCGAGACATTGATATGTTCTCAATGAAGATAATGCTCTAGAGATCAGTTGCCTAGCTATCCCACTTGTGCTTTTCTCTGAACATCTGACTCCAGGGAAATGTCAGTTCAGAGCCTGTGAAAGCAGCCTCTTGTAGGTAAGATAGGTCAAGGTGCTCCAGATTAAAGGCAGTTTGATTAACCAGATGTGTAGACACAGGTGTGGAGCCAAATAGGGAAGGGCATGCACGTGGTTGCGGCAATCACAAGGGCAAGTCAACCACTTGGAGGACCTCACTCAGGCCACAGTTGTCTGGGTGTTCTTACCACTGGAGTCCCTATTCAAATTCCAGCTGTCCGTCTCCCTCCCAGTGGTTTTCATTCACTGGTCCCTGTCCAGTGGTGCTCACGCAGTTGCCCTTGCACCGTGACCCCTGCCCAGGAAGGCTCCTGGGTCAAGGGGACTCAAGATGACAAAGTGAAATATCCATCAACCCACTCGCCTCTGGCTGGTCTGCAGTGTCCACAAAAGTTCCACCAAATTATCACTGGCCTGCTCTTTCCTGGGCACTTGGCATGCCCTGAGAGAGCTCAGCCAAATTACCACCAGTGGGCTCAACCTTGGGAACTCTCCCAGATAATAAGCGTTGCCCAAGAAAACCCAATTAGGATCCTGCCAGCCTTTCTTGTGGCAGATCAGTCCCACAGCAGCTTGATTGGTGGCTTCAGATGATGGCTGTCGCCATGGTGTGTGTTTGTGTGCTGACTCAGAATCATATTGTCCACCGCTGTTGTTGTGTTGTGTGAAGGAGTCTCTAGTGGCCCTGGAGCACCGCCAGGGGGTGCAGGGTTGTGGCGAGGCCACCAGGGTGTGCCAAAAGTGTGGGGGCGTGGGATAGTGGTGGGGTGGTGTCCCTGGACACGGTGCTGTGGCTGGGATGGGGGGTGCAGGGCTTGGGCAGCACTGGGGGTTAGGGGTTGCAGTCTGTTCCCAGATATTAAGCTGCCAATTCAACAGTCCTCAACAAATAAGACTTACTGTGGCGCGCCCCGTCGCTCTCTCTTCCATTGTTTTACAATCCCTCCCCACCTGGTCCATTCCACTATGCAGCCTTTGCTCTGGACTCCTGACAAAAAGACATGATCACATATCCCTTTTAAAGAGTTTGCTCCCTCATCTGTTTCAGTGCGGTATACATTATTTAACCCATCTTTCTCAGTCTCCCTCCAACCCCGAGGTCAGTCCTTTTACAACAGTGGCACCATGCAGTATTTGTCCTTTTGTGACTGAGATACTTCACTCAGCATAATTTCCTCCAGCGTCACCCATTTTGAATAATATTGCATAAGTTCCTTGCTTTTCAATGCAGCATAATATTCCATTATGTGAATATATCACAGCTTCTCTATCCACTCATTTGTGGATGGGCACTTAGGTTTTTTCCAACTCCTAGCTATTGTGAACACAGCCACGATAAACATGGGTGTGCGTATATCTGGTTGGATGTCAGTTATGGTCTCTTTGGGGTATATTCCCAGTAGTGGAATTGCTCGGTCAAATGGTATCTCTATTTGCAACTTTTTGAAAAAGCACCATACCATTCCACAGTGGTTGTACCATTTTACATTTCCACCAACAGTGAATATGGGTTCCAGTTTCTCCACAACCTCGCCAGCATTTGGTGCTTGCTGTTCTGTTAAATTTTGTTTTTCTGACTGGGGTGATATATATCATAGTTGTTTTGATTTGCACCTCTCTTAGAGCTAGATATTTTGAACATTTCTTCATGTGCTTGTTAGCCATCTGAATGTCTTCTTTGGTGAAGTGTCTGTTCATATCCTGTGCCCATTTTTCTATTGGATTATTTACCTTTATCTTGTTGTGGTGCTCAAGTTTTTTATAAATTCTGGATATAATTCCCTTTTCTTATGTGTCATTACCAAATAATTTTTCCTAGTTTGTGGCTTCCCTTTTTACCCTGTTGGAGAAGTTTTTGGATGTGCATGGGGATTTGATTCTTAGAAGGTCTCATTCATCTATTTTATTTTCTCCTGTTTGTAGGTTTTTCAGGATACTTAGAAGACTGTTTATGTTGTGGATTAGGACTTCTAGCATTGTTCCTAGCTTTTCTTTAATGAAGTTTATAGTTTTTGGTTTTATTCCTAGGTACATGGTCCACCTTGAGTTGGTTTTTGTATATGGAGTGAGGTGTGGCTCTTGCTTGAGTCTTTTGCAGATACTTTTCCAATTTTGCCAACACCATTTGTTAAAAAGGCTGTTGTTTCCCCTCTTAACTGATTTAATCTCCGTGTCAAAAATCAGTTGACCAATAATAATAATTTTTTTTAAAAATGGTTGTAAGAAGTGCTAAAATTAGTAGCAGACCAGTTTTAAGAAGTGCCAAGTCAACATTGTTCCAAATGCTTGATTTACTGTATAAGTCCATGTGTAAGGTCTTAAATCAGCAGTCCCTCCTTTGTTCAGTTTCCTCACTCCTCTTTGACCTCTGGGTTTGGTTGTTTGCTGAAAGGTCTCCCAGAGACTTAGACCCATCAGGGGATTGATCTGTGCAACCATAAGTATGCAGATCAGATTTACAGAGACTGGTGATTGTTGTAGACTATCAACTGCAGTGTAGCTGGAAAGCAAACATCTCAAAAAGAGACTAACACTGAGGTCACAGAAGGTTATTTAAGACTCTAGTACAGTGTGGCTTTTCTCCCACTCTAATCCTCTCTCCTTAATGCAATAAATAGTTCAGCACACAATAGACAGTCTCTGAAAGACATTTTTAATGATGAACCTTTGGCACCACAGAAAGAATAAAGAACAGCCTTACTTGTTGAAAGTGAAGAGGATAATAGAATAATAATTAAAAGAAAGACTACAGTCTTCAATATGAATTCCATCATCAAGAATACAGAAATCCTCACTACTGGATTAATAGGTAACATCATGTAGATGGAGAAAATATTGACATTGCTAGTGAATTAATTTTGTTTGAATCTACTCATGGTTATAGCAGTCAAGAAATCAAAAGATATTACAAAGATAAGCCTCATGAAATTTAATGTGGCCATGGAAAAATGTAAAACTTTGTGAAGAAAAGCTTATATTGTAATGAATGGGACACACACAAATATAGCATCATGTATCAGCATTGCAAGTATAAATCCAGAGGTGAATTTTACATTGTAGATCTCCAGTTGCCTACCTGTTTACTCTTGAAAGCCTTCTCACAGAGAGGAACTCAAAGCCAGGGGGACAATTAGGGAGAACTGAGTTAGACACAAAGGAGAATGAGGGTACAGGTAAGGACTAAACAAAGAGAAACATATAACTCTGTATACAAGGCTCATCTGAGCTTGAGTCTTACAAAAAAGCGAAATGCAGGGGGAGAGGAGAAGGATTAGGACCTTGGCCTACCAGTATTGATGACTGCCTTGGGAGAACAACGCCTCATCTCTCCACTACTTCTGGATGACCAGCCAAGTGCACTTCCAAGGAAGCAAACAGGTAGGACAGGTTGTTCAGCACGACCATTATCCTACAGCAAGCAGCTCTACAATATCTTGAGCCTGAGAGGAGAAGCCCCTGTGCAGATGCAAGAATGAGACCTCAATAAAGCCATATCATAATTAATGCCAGAGGCCAGCATATGCTCAGAGTGAGGGAATTTACATATGATAGAAAGAGTAGTCCCCTAATACAAAAGCTACATCCGTTTATTTCACCTGGGACTGCCACACCATGCCCCAACCCTGAATCCACAGACACAGGCAGTCACAGCCTGAGTGACACAAAAGAGACCCAAAAATCCCCTGCTAAGGAGCAACAGAGAAAGGGAGAAATTAGCCAGCCCCTTCAATTGACCTGTTCCTGCACTAACCTCATCACAGACTCTAAGACACACTAGAATAGGGTGCCCACATATTCCAGTAGAAGTTTAGGACATACCCCAACTGTCTGGCATTAAATGTTAACAATCAACCACTACCACCACCCACAGCCAATAAATGAACAGATAATTACACAGACACCCCCCTCAGCTATCAAGCATGTCATAGAGGAAAGGAAGTTTAAAAAAAAATCTACAATAACAATATCAACACAATATCCTGGAAGGAGCAGACAAGTTCAAACACCACCAAAAAACCCCAGAAGATCACACACACACACGCACGCGCGCGCGTGCGCACACACACACACACACACACACATCAAAGCATGTCACCTAGAGGAGGAAAGGCTGATGGAATTCTCTGAAAGGGAATTCAGAAGAACAATGATCAAATATTTTCACAGAATGGAAGAAAAATACAAAGAATTGAAGGAATTCACAAGCAATACTCTAGAAGAATTTTAAAATAAATACAAGACCAAGCACAAAAGACCAGTATCACAGAAGTGACTACAGGCCTGAGCTACCACAGGAAGGGTTGGTTAGGTGGACGGGAGTGCTGGCTGGGTAAGGGGAGGGTAAGAAAGAAAGGGGTGAAAGTGGATGCTGGTGGAGCAAAGCAGGGCACAAAACCAGATAAAATGCACCAAAGAGGTAGGAGGGGAGGCAACACTAAATCAATCACTTTAGTGATGGATAAGTGTCTTTCAGATGCTTTTCTGGGTAAAATGCCTGTATGTCAGATATTGCTCTAAACCTGAGCATCCAAACTAAGGCAGGCTAGGGGATTGTTCATCCACTTCCAGAATAACAGATCTTCAAAACCCTATGCACAATAGAGCACAGTTAGATCAGCAGATAAAGCACCAGTGTCTGACAATCCAGTTGGGAAATAAAAAGAATGAGGAACAACTACAAGCGGACACTAATGATTGGAAAGTGGAATGTGATAAGCATGAATGTGGGGAAAACTGGGTATTGTTAAGGAAGAAAATGAAAGTATAAATATTTACATGCTGAGCATTAGTGAAATGAGATTAATTGGCATGGGACATTTTGAATCAGACAGTGATATGATCTACTATACTAGAGATGAAAAACTTAAGGATGCTATGGGCAAAATAATAATGATCCAGAATGCATCAAAAGGAAATGAACAAGTACACAGAGAAACTGTACCAAAAAGAATTGGCTGGCACAGAAGAATTTCATGAAAGAACATATGATCAAAATGTGTCCTGTTGTTCATGGATAGGAACACTCAATATCGTGAAAATGACAATCCTACCAAAAGTAATCTACATGTTCAATGCAATCCCAATGCAGATACTAGATTCATTTTTCAAGGAAATTGAAAGGGAAATTATCAAATTTATTTGGAGAAGCAAGAGACCCAGAGTAAGCAAAACAGTTCTGAGAAACAAAAGTGAGGTGGGAAGCATAGGACTCCTTGACCTCAAAACCTACTACACAGCAGTAGGAACCAAAAAACAGCACGGTACTAGGACAATGAAAGGAACAAAGACCAATGAAACAGAATTGAGAAGCCAGAAATAGCCCTGGCAATCTATGTTCAACTGATATTCGACAAGGAAATCAAAGCTATCAAATGGGGAAATGACAACCTCTTCAACAAATGGTGCTGGTAAAAACTGGACTTCCACCTGCAGAAAGCTGAAACAGGATCCACATCTCACACCATACACAAAAATCAACTCAAGACGGATCAGAGGCCTGGGAGTAAAGCCCCAAAACTGTAAAGTTCATAAGAGACAAACTGGGATCAAGCTTAGAAGTGCTAGTCCAAGGTATAAAGAGACTGCCAAATGCAGCCAGTAATGCACAATCTGAAGAGGATAAATTTGATGAATGGGACCTTCTAAAGATTAAATCCATGTGTACATCAAAAACTATTTCCAACAGGGTGATAAGAAAACTTACTGACTGGGAACAAGCATATGGTAATACCATCTCAGACTCTTTACTAATAACCCAATTACAAAATGGGCAAAAGAGATGGAAAGAATTTTCACAGAGGAAGATATTTGAATGGCAAGCAGACACATGAAGAAATGCTCCAAATCACTGAAAATAAGAGATCTGAAAATCAAAACCACAATGAGATCCCATCTCACCCCAGTAGCAGTGGCAAGTTTAACAGGACAGCAAGTAATAAATGTTGGAGAAGATGTGTCAAGAAAGGAAATCCTATCCATTGTTGATGAGATTGTAAAATGGTACAATCCTTCTTGAATGGAATTTGACGCTTCCTCAAAAAGCTGAACGTAGAAATTCCATATGACCCAGCTATTCTACTACTTGGATTATATCCTAAGAAAATGAGAATTGAGGCATAAATGGTAACTTGTATACCAATGTTCATAGCAGAATTATTCACCATCACTGCCCCAAATGTCCAACAACAAATGAATGGATTGAGAAATTATGGTACATTCACACAGCACATAGGTGCAATGATTTTGTAAATTATTACCTAACTTGGAGAGAAATATACTGCATGGACTAACTCAGTCCTATAAGGACAAGTATTGTATAAAACCATTATTGTAGAATGAGTATAAGGATTCAAGGGGGGTGATGGAAGCAGAGGGATGAGATGTGCAGGGGGAAAGGGAGAATTAATCATGGAATTGTAGAATTTAATGGGGGGGATGAGGGGTATTGGAAGACTCTGTTCTGGAAAACAATATAGTAGATTTTGTAAATAAACTAGTATAATAAAAACTAAAAACAAAAAAAAAACTAACAGAGACAGTAAACTTTAAAAAAAAACAGATGGTGGTTATGAAGGAAGAAGTAATAATTGCTTGCAAAAAAAAAAAAAAAAAGACACCAAGAATTGGTAAACAGACCTCCAGCTGACATATTTCCACAAACAGATGAAGCCCTGGATGCACTCCAAGTTGTGCCAAGAAATCTGGAGGACAACCACCTGGCCACATGACTGAAAGTGATCCATATTTATTCCCATTCCATATAAAAGTGATCTGACAAAGTATGGAAATCATCACACAATATCACACAGAAGCAAAATCTTGCTGAAAATTATTCATGGCACTAGGGACATCATAGCCAATGTCAGATGGATCTTGGCTGAAAGCAGAGAGTATCAAAGAAATGTGTATCTGTGTTTCATTGATTATGCAAAGGCATTTGACTATATGAATCACAACAAATTGTGGTTAACCTTGAAAAGAATACGAATCACAGAACACTTGATTGTGCTCATGCAAAACCTATACTTGGACAAGGAGACAATTGTCAGAGCAGAGCAAAGAAACACTTGGTGGTTCAAAACCAGGAAAGAATGCATCAGGAATGCATACTGTCTCCATACATTTTTAATCTGTATGCAGAAAAAATCATTTGGGAGGCTGGACTTTATGAGGAGGAATGTGGCATCAGAGTTGGAGGAAGACTCATCAACAACCTATGTTATGCAGATGACACAACCTAGCTTGATAAAACTAAGGAGGACCTGAGTGTTGCTCTAGATGGCCAAGGACTGTAGACCTCAATATGGATTCGAGCTCAACACCAAGAAGAGAACAATTCTCACTACTGGGCCAGTGAACAGCATCATGATAGATGGAGAAGCGATTGAGATTGTAAACAATTTTAGATTGCTCAACTACACAATCAACACTTTTGGCACCCACAGTTAGGAAATCAAAAGGTGAATTGCATTGGAAATGCCTGTATGGACCTCAGGCACCTCTCCAGAGTGCTGAAGAAGAAAGATGCAGAAAGCTAAAGTGTGCCTGATACACTTTTTTACTATGCATCAATGAATAAAGATGACAGAAGAAGAATCTATGTTATTGATGTCATTTTTCTGGTGCTAGAGAAGAGTATTGAACATTTTGGACTGCCAAAAGAACAAACAGCCCTTCCCTGGACAGGGTGAAACCAGGCTGCTGCTTGGAGACAACGACATAAACTCCGTCTGACATTCTTTGGGCATATTGCTAAAATGGACCAGCCCTTGGAGAAGAACATAATGCTTGGAAGAGTGGAGGGAGAGCACAGGAGAGGATGAAATGGGAATAATTGGGGTAATGAAGATGGATATGTCAGAGACAGTGATACTGGCTCAGGATAGGGAAGAGTTCAGATCGTTTGTACATTGGGTCATTATGAGTCATCGTTGACCCAACAGCACATAACAACAACAAACAGCATAGAAAAGCAATAAACTCCACTCCAGAATAAAAAAAGGAGTTCTGGTGATCAAGTGGTAAGAAAGTATACTGCAATCCCAAAGACACAACACAAATCCATCAGCAAGATGGGCATTCTCCTCCCTTGTGATTTACTGGCTCTGCAGATTTGCTATAAGGTCAGCTATGGGTCAGTTCCAACTCAACAGCATGCAACAACAACCAGAAAAATAAGACTAACATTTTAGAACGTGTCAACATGTTGTAGAGACAGAAGAATAGAATTGAAGAAATGAAGCACAGACCAGCAAAATAGTAGAGTCATCAGCATTAGTCTGCTAGAGGAAAACGTAGGAATATAAAAGAAAGAAAATAAAGAAACACACGTTATACACATGGATTTCACCTGATAGTATGCATAGGAATCAGATCAATTACATCTGTGGAAAAAAACTGCTGGAGAAGCTCAATATCAGCTGTGAAAACTAGGCCAGGGGCTGATTGTGGAACAGACCACCAAATACTCATATTCAAGTTACAAGCTGAAGCTGAGGAAAATTAAACCAAACCCACAGGAGCCAAAGTATGACTTTGATTTCATCCCACCTGGATTTCAGAATCATCTCAGGAACAGGTTTGAGGCCTTGAATACTAATGAGTGAAGACCTGATTGATGAGTTGTGGGAGGATGTCAAATGTATCATCTAGGAAGAGTGCAAACGGTCATTACAAAGACAGAAGAGGAAGAAAAAACCATAATGGATGTCAGAAGAAGCTCTGAAGATTGCACTGGAGCGTAGAGAAGCCAAAGCACAAGGAAGACTTCAAGATACTAAAGAGCTGAACAGAAGATTCCAAAAGGCAGCACGGAATGACAAAGCAAAATATTACAATGAAATGTGCGAGGAGCTGTTGTTGTTGTTGTTTGATGCCATCGAGTTGTAGACGACTCATAGCAACCCTATGAACGAACGGCCTGAGCACTGTTCGTTCGTACATAGAGTTTCCAGAGGCAAGCCATTTCGGAAGTGGGTGCCACTCCTGCTTTCAGGCTTGATTTAGTCGGGAAGCTCCAGCCAACACTGTCCACCATGGGTACCCGTTACTACGACTGGCACATCACTGTCACAGTCTTCAGCATCACAGCAACCACAAGTTACCTCTGTACAGCAACACACAGACCACGATTCCTGTGCTCACACCACCATGTTCCTTCCTTCTGGCAAGGAGAGCTTCTCAAGACCTGGGAGGAGCCAGCCAACCAGGAACAACATGGCTGCTTCTCTTCTCTCCCAGCTGCTTTGGGCTTAAAGCCGCCTCCTGGTTCAAACCCTAGGCCCAGACTAGCTGGCATCACTCCGGGGACAGAGCAAACCTGCACATCAAACACATTCCTGGAACAGCAGTCGACTCCAAAAGCTTGCCATGATTCCTGCGCTCACACCACCATGCTCCTTCCTTCTGGCAAGGAGAGAGTCGGAAAATCAAAAGGGCCAAACTCGTTCAGCATTTCTTAAGCTCAAGGAACTGAAGAACAAATTAAAACCTCGAATTGCTATAGTCAAGGATGCTTTAGGCAGAATATTAAATGATCCAGGAAGTATTAAAAGAAGACGGAAGGAATAAACTGAGTCATTGTATCAAAAAGAATTGGCAGATACAGAAGAATTTAATGAAATAACATGAGCAAGAGCCTATGATGATGAAGGAAGGCGTTCAAGCTGCTTTGAAGGAAATAGCAAAAAATAAAGCCCCAGAAATAGATGGTATACCAATTGACATATTTTAGCTAACAGATGCTGCCCTGGATGTGCTCACCAAGTTGTGCCAAGAAATCTGGAGAACAATCACTTGGCCAACTGACTGGAAGAGATCTATATTTGTTCCCATTCCAAAGAAGGGTGACCCAACTGAGTGTGGAAACTACAGAACAATATCATTGATTTCACAAGCAAGCAAGATTCTACTGAAGATTATCCAAAAGCGACTGGAACAGCACATCAGCAGAGACCTGCCGGAAGTCCAGGCTGGGTTTAGAAGGGGTCTTGGTACTAGGGATATTGTAGTTGATGTTAAATGGATCTTAGCTGAAAGCAGGGAATACCAGAAGAATGTCTATCTGTGTTTGATTGATTATGCAAAGGCGTTTGACTGTGTGGATCATAACAAACTGTGGCTGACTTTGAGAAGAATGGGAATCCCAGAACATTTAATCGTGCTGATGCGAAACCTATACTTGGACCAAGAGGCAATCGTTAGAACAGAGCAAGGTAACACTGCATGGTTCAGAATTGGGAAGGGTGTACCCCAGGGATGTGTCCTATCTCCATACCTTTTCAATCTGTATGCAGAGGAGATTATCCAAGAGGCCAGGCTCTATGAGGAGAAATGTGGCGTCAGGATTGGAGGAAGATCTATTAACAATCTGCATTATGCAGATGACACAAACCTGCTTGCCAAAACTGAGGAGGACCTCATGCACTTGCTTCTGAGGGTCAAGGACTGCAGCCTTCAATATGGACTGAGGCTCAATGTCAAGAAGACAAAAATTCTCACCACTGGACCAATTGGTGGCACCAGGATGGATGGCGAAGAGATTGAGATTGTTCACAGCTTCAGTTTGCTCGACTCCACAGTCAATACTCTTGGCACCAGCAGCCAGGAAATAAAAAAAGTATTGCGATGGGAAAGTCTGCTGTTAGGGACCTCTCTAAAGTACTCAAGAGCAACGGTGTCTCTCTGGAAACTAAGGTGCGCCTGATACAGGCATGGTCTTTGCAATCACTTGTTATGCATCAGAGAGTTGGACAATGACTAGGGAAGATAGAAGGAGAATTGATGCCTTTGAGCTGTGGTGCTGGAGAAGAGTATTGAATGTATCCTGTACTGCCAAGAAAACAAACAGATTTATCCTGGAGAGGGTTAAAGCAGGCTACTCCTGGGAGGCCAGGATTCTGGGGCTTCATCTGACATACTTTGGACATGTTGTAAGGAGAGACAGGTCCTTGGACAGGGACATCATGCTTGGTAAGGCAGAGGGACCGCACAGGAGGGGAAGACCCTCTGTAAGGTGGATTGATTCAGTGACTGGGCTAATGGATGGGTGTGTCAGAGGCCATCGATTGTCGCAGGATAGAGCAGGGTTTAGGGTTGTTGTACATAGGGTCACTATGAGTCACAAATGACTCGACAGCAGATAACAACAACAACAACAATTATGTGGGATACCATTGAAAGGAATAACATAAATGTAATTGGAATTCCTGAACAGGAAGAAGTGGGAGGGCGGAGAGGGAGACAACGATAAAATGAGAAAATACACATCCAAGAAGCTGAGCAAACCCCAAACAGGACAGACCTCAAAAGAAAAACACCAAGACAATCAATCAAATTCTCCAAAATCAAAGACAAGAAGGGAATTCTGAAAGCAGCTTGAGAAAAATGAAGAGTCACCTACAAAGGAGTGTCAATAAGACTGAGTGCTTATTCAGTGTTGGTGGGAGTGTAAAATGGTGCAACCACTTTGGAAAGCTGTATGGCACTTTCTCAAAAGGTTGCAAATAATTGAAATGGATAAGGGAGAGAACAGTTTAAAAGCAATATATTATAGGGTATTATAATTATCATAAGATTCCGGAATGAAGGTTGCAGAGTGGAGTATACTTGGGGTGGGGGTGGGGGGGATGCAGGGGGATTGTATACCAATGAAGGAATTTTTCTTTTACTTTTCAAAGAGAAGAGCAAACTGGGGCGGGGGAGGGCAGGGAGAAATGTGCAACTATGAATGAATGGAAATCCAAAATCTCTGTAAATGTTCATTAAAATAATAATAATAAAATTTTTAAAAAGATAAAGTTGCAAATAGAAATACCATTAATTCCATTAGAATTAATTCTATTAGAAATTCCATTAATTCCAATAGAAATACCAGTAATTCCATTTCTGGGAATTTACCCTAAAGAAACCATAACCACTACCCAAGCAGAATACGCACACCCATGTTTATTGCGGCTTTGTTCACAATAGCAAAGAGTTGAAAATAACCCAAGTGAAAAAAAAAAACAACAAAAAAAACAAAAAAAAAAAGAAAATAACCCAAGTGTCCGTCAACAAATGAATGGATAGAGAAGCTCTGGTATATTCACACAATGGAATACTATGCAGCATTGAAGAACAAGGAACTCATGAAATATCATGCTAAGTGGATGACCCTAAAGGACATTATGCTGAGTGAAATATCTCAGTCACAAAAGAACAAATACTGCATAGGGCCACTATTGTAAAACAGGACTGACATTGGGGCTGAGGGAAGACAGAGAAGAAGGGGATGAATGATGTATAATGCATTGCAACAGATGAGGGAAAGAACTGTTTAAAAGGGATATATGATTAGGTATTATTGTCATGTCAGAAGTCCAGAATGAAGGCTGCACAGTGCAGGGGACTTGAGGGGAGGGATTGCATAGCAATGAAAGAGTCTTTCTTTTACTTATCAAGGAGAAAAGTGAATTGAGGGGGTGGGCAGGGAGAAAAGTGCAACAATGAATGACTGGAAACCCTATGTTTCTGTAAACTTTGATTAAAATTAATTAAAAAATATTAAGTGCTGATTTCTCAGCAGAAATCCTATCAGCAAAAAGACAAAACTCTGAAAGTAGACAACTGCCAACCAAAAACCCTGTACCTAGCAAAACTCTCCATCAAATATGATAGAGAAATTGGGACATTAGAAAAGCAGGAAGTTAGGGAGTTTGTGAAAACAGTGCCAACTTTGCAAGGAATAAGAAAGGAAATCCTTCACCCATAGAGAGCACAGCAAAGTGAATTGATCAAAGTAACCAGCAACAACACACAAAAAAAATAACCCTACAATATGGCAGCAGTCAAACCTTGCCTATATCCAGAATGCTAAAGAGAAACAATGTTAGTGTGGAGACCTGATCCAAGCCGTGATCTTCACAATTAATTTGCATCAGAGAGCAGGAAAGAGACTAAGTATGACAAAAGAATTGATGCTTTTGAGTTTTGATGCTGGAGGAGAATTGAACTGTCAAGAGAACAAACAGTTCTTCCCTGGAGAGGGTGAAACCAAGTTGCATCTTGGAGGCAATGATTTTGAGGTTTCATCTGACATACTTTGGGCATGTTACCAAGGAAAGACCATAACTTGGAGAAGGTCATCATGCTTGGAAGAATGGAGGAACAATGCAGGACATGAAGACTCTGCATGAGATGGATCGACACAGAAACTGGGGTAATGGGGATAGGTGTGTCAGAGACAGTGAAATTGGCTCATGATAGGATTCAGAACTATTGTTCATAGGGTTGCTATGAGGCGCATTATGACTCATAACTCATGCACAGGCACGTAACAACAGCATCATTAATCACAAAGTATAAATTACTTAAATGCATCAGTTAAGACAAAAAGAGTAACAGATTGAATAGAACTAAACAAGCACATCAAAAAAGGATGAACTAAAAACAACTGCTTAATCCAACAAATGTGGAAATAACTACATGCAAACCCTATAACCTCTAGGTAAAAAGGGAAATTATAAAGGCAGAAATAATGTAATTGAAATCAGAAAAACAATCAAAACTATTCACAATTCGACTTTGCTCATCATTACCCTGTCTTTTTGCACAGATCCTTTCCTCCCTCCCCCCTCCACCAAACTCTGCAACGCTATGGTTTCACCCCTACCTATCCTCACCCCTCCACTCCTACCCTACCCCTCGTTAGTTTCCATACATGTTTCAGTAGTTATCCTTCTATTGTTACAGTTATGGTCTTATGCAATATTTATCCTTATAAGACTGCAAAAGACCAAGATGGATGTCAGATGAGACTCTGAATATTGCATTAGAGTGCCGAGAAGCCAAAGTTAAAGAAAGAAACCAAGAAATCAAAGAGCTAAACAGAAAATTTCAAAAGGGAGCCCTGGACTTCAAAGCAAGATACTATAATGAAATGTGCAGAGAGCTGGGGTCAGAAAATCAAAAGGGCCAGAGTCACTCAACATTTCTTAAGCTGAAGGAGCTGAAAAACAAACTCAAGCCACACATGGCAATACTTAAGGATACTTTGGGTAGAATGGTAAATGATCCAGGAAGTATCAAGAGAAGATGGAAGGAATACACAGAGTCACTGTATCAGAAGGAATTGGATGACACAGAAGAATTTCATGAAATAACATATAAGCAAGAGCCTATGGTGATGAAGGAGGAAGTTCAAGTTGTTCTGAAGGAATTGGCAAAAAACAAGTCTCCAGGAGTTGATGGCATACCACTCGACATATTTCAACAAACAGACAATGCCCTGCATGTACTCACTAAGTTGTGCCAAGAAATTTGGAGGACAGCCAGCTGGCCGACTGACTGGAAAAGATCGATATTTGTTCCCATTCCAAAGAAAGGTGACCCAACAGAGTGTGGGAATTATTGAACAATATCATTAATATCACATACAA
>NW_006400102.1:1071377-1095211 GCF_000299155.1 Elephantulus edwardii | reverse complement strand
AGTATGGATGGTGAAGAGATTGAGATAGTTAACAGTTTTAGTTTACTTGGCTCCACAATCAACACTCTTGGTAACAGCAGCCATGAAATCAGGAGAAGAATTGCATTGCGAAAGTCAGCTGTGAGGGACCTCTCAAGAGTGCTGAAAAGCAACAACATCAGACTGGAGACTAAGGTGCACCTAATCAGGACTATAGTCTTCACAATTACGTGC
The DNA here is from genome assembly GCF_000299155.1 of Elephantulus edwardii. Taxonomy (NCBI): domain Eukaryota; kingdom Metazoa; phylum Chordata; class Mammalia; order Macroscelidea; family Macroscelididae; genus Elephantulus; species Elephantulus edwardii. Next base: position 1,094,998 of record NW_006400102.1, on the reverse strand, counting down.
TATGCATCAGAGTTGGACAGTGAATCGGGTTGATAGAAAGAGAATTTATTCCTTTGAGCTGTGGTGCTGGAGACGAGTGTTGAATACACCATGGACTGCTAGGAGAACAAACAGGTTTGTCCTGGAGAAGGTGAAGCCGGAATGCTCCTTGGAGTCAAGGATTCCGAAGCTTCGTCTGACATAATTTGGGCATGTTGCAAGGAGGGACTGGTCCTTGGAGAGGGACATCATGTTTGGCAGAGTGGAGGGACGGCAAAGGAGAGGAAGACCTTCAATGAAATGGATCGATTATGTGACTGGAGCAGTGGGAATCATTGTGTTTGAGACGACTAGGTTGGCACTGGATAGAACAGCATTTAGAGCTCTTGTACATAGGGTCACTATGAGTCGCAAACCACTCGATGGCACATAACAACAACAAGACTACATTAGTTCACTCGACATAATACTCTCCAGCCTCTACCAAGTTACATAGTATTTTTCATGATCACTGTTCCTGAGTGCTGCATAGTATTATTCCATTGTGTGAATGTACCACAATTTCTCAATCCATTCTGTTGTGATTGGACATTTGAGCTGTTTCCATGCTCTTGCCATGGTGAATAATGCTGCTGTGAACATTGGTGTACAAATCTCCATTTGTATCTCAGTTCCAATTTCCTTAGGGTATATTCTTAGTAGTGGAATAGCTGGTTAATTTTATAAAACATAATAAATGAGAATGACTGTATGAAACACAATGTGAATGAAAAATAGTATGAAACACAATGCATATGAATTTTGTGAGCAAATAAATTTTAAAAATCAATATTGGAAAAGGGGGAATAATATATAATTTTTAAAAACCTATCCACAAGACCAGTAGTTGGTTCTTTATAAGGGTCAATAAAATCAATAACTGGTATTGTATTAAAGGAAAAGACATAAAAAGATACAGATAACTCGAATAATAAATGGAACAGGTAGCATCACAACAGAACCAACTGAAATAAAAAGAATAACAGAATATTGTCAAAAGCTATACTCTGAGAAGGACCTGAAACACTTGCTATAGAAGAAGGCCAAGGACTGAAGCCTTCAATATGGATAGAAGCTCAGCATCAAGAAAACAGAGGTTCTCACCACTGGGCCAATTGGCAACATCATGATAGATGGTGAAGAAATTGAGATTGTTAACAGCTTTAGTTTTCTTGCCTCCACAGTCAACACTCTTAGTACCAGCAGCCAGGAAACCAAGAGATGACAGCACTCTTAGTACCAGCAGCTGGGAAATCAAGAGATTAACTGCACTGGAAAAGTCGGCTGTCAGGGACCTCTCCAGAGTACTGAAGAACAATGACATCAGTCTGGAGACTGAGGTGCACATGATCCAAGCCATAGTCTTCACAATTGCTTGCTATGCATCAGAGAACTGGACAATGAATAAGGATGATTGAAAGATAATTGATACCTTTGAGCTGGAGATGAGTGTTGAGTATACCATGGACTGCCAGGAGAACAAACAGGTTTGTCCTTGAGAGGGTGAAGAATTGTGAGGCTTCGTCTGACATACTTTGGGTATGTTGCAAGGAGGGACCAGTCCTTGGAGAGGAACATCATGGTTGGAATGGTGGAGGGACAGAGAAAGAGAGGAGTATAAAAGATAGTAAAGTTGGCACCGAATAGAGCAGGTTTCAGGCTATTGTGCATAGGTTCACTATGAGTCACAGTGACTCAACAGAACAAATAGCATACTCTGACAAATTTGAAAATCAAATGGAAATGAACAAATTTTTAAAAATTCACACCCTGCTGAAATTGACACAAACTGAAATAATAACACTTGAGTAGACTCCATTACAGAAGAAAGAATTGAGCATATCATAAAAAAGACTCCCCAAAACAACAACAAAACCCCTGTACCAGAAAGCTTCAACAATTTTTTCCAAACATTAAGGCAAGAATTGTCCCTAATCCTACTTAAATTATTTCACAATATAGAAAAAGAAGGAACACTCCCAGACTCATTCTATTAAGCAAGCATTACCGTGATGCTAAATCCAAGTAAAGACACCAGCAAAAGAGAAAACTTTAGACTAATATCCCTGATGAACATAGATGCAAAAATTGTTAACAAATTCCTAACCAGTGGAAGCCAACAGTATATCAAAAGAATAATAATACATCATGACCATGTAGAATTCATAACAAGTATACAAGGATGACCCAACACTAGAAAAACAATCAGAGCAATCCATCACATCAATGAAACAAAGAATATGAACCATCTCAATTCATACAGAAAATTCTGTTGTCAAAATCCAACATTCATTTATGATTAAAACACTTAGCACAATAGGAATAGAGGGGGGTTTCCTCAACATACTTAAGAGCATGTATGCTATCCAGTCATTTCTGGATAATCTTTAGCAGGATTTTGCTTGTGTGATATGTGTAATACTGTTTGATTATTTCCACACTCTGTCAGGTCATCTTTTTTTTGGAATCGGAATAAATATGGATCTCTTGCAATCAGTTGTCTAAGTAGTTGCCCTCCAGTTTTCTTGGTATAACTTGGGGAGCATATATCTCTAAGGCAGCATCTGTTTGTTGAAATACGTCAATTGGTATTATATCAATTCCTGGAGGTTTATTTTTTGCCAGGTCCTTCAGAGCACCCTGCACTTCCTCCTTCATCACCATTGCCTCTTGATCATATGTTGTCTCTTGAAATGCTTCTGTGTAAACCACTTTTTAGTACAAAGTTTGTGTATACTCCTTCCATCTTCTTTTAATGCTTCCTGAATCATTCAATATTTTGCCTATAACATCCTTAAGCATTGCAACTCGCCGCTTGAATTTGTTTTCTATTTCCTTCAGTTTAAGAAATGCCAAGGGAGTTCAGCCCTTTTTGTTTTCTTACTCCAGATCCTTGCACATTTCATTATAATACTTTGCCTTGTCTTCCCACGCTGCCCTTTGCTCTCCTTAACTTCTTGATTTCTTCCCTTTGCTTTGGCTTTTCAGCGTTCTAGTGCAATATTCAGAGTCACTTCTGACATTCATTTTGATCTTTTCTTCTTCTTCCTTCATTGTAATGAGGTCGTGGCACTGCTTTCAATAATTGTTTTGTTTTTAATTCAGTAAAATTTTATTATTATATGCATTGGTATATGGAAGAGATCCATATTTAATGCACATTTAAAAAAATGGTGACCCAACAGCGTGTGACAATTATTGTACAATATCACTCATATCGCACACAAGCAAAATCCTGCTGAAATTTATCCAGAAATGACTGGGACATTACATTGAGAGAGAACTACAGAAATATAAACTGGGTTTAAAAGAGGTTGTGACACTACAGATATTATCACCAATGTCAGATGGATCTTGGCAGAAAGCAGAGAGTACCAGAGGGATATCTATCTGTGGTTCATTAACTATGGAAAGACATTTGACTGTGTGGATCACAACAAACTGTGGTTAACCTTCAGGAGAATGGGAATCCCAGAACACTTGATTGTGCTTATGCAAAACAGTTGGGAAACACTGCATGGTTCAAAATCAGAGAACGTCAAGGGTGTATCCTGTTTCCATACCTTTTCAATCTATATGCAGAACTGGTAATTCAGGAGTCTGGGCTTTATGAAGAGGAATGTGGCATCAAGAATGGAGGAAGACTTATGAGCAGTGTTCATTATGCAGATGACACATTCTGAAGCACTTGCTGTAGACTGTAGACTTCAATATGGATTGAAACTCAACCTCAAGAAGACAAAGATTCTCACCATTGGGCCAGTTGGCAGCCCCATGCTAGATGGAGAAGGGACTGAGATTGTGAACAATTACAGCTTACTTTGCTCCACAGTCAACACAGCAGTCAGGAAATTAAAAGACAAATTGCACTAGGAAAAATCTGCTGACAGGGACCTCTCCAGAGTGCTGAAAAGTAATGAAGTCAATCTAGAGACTAAGATGCACCTAATCCAGGCCATGATCTTCACAATTACTTGTTATGCGTTAGAAATGTGGACAATGACTAAGGATGACAGAAGAATTGATGCCTTCACATTGTGGTGCTGGAGAAGAGTCAAGAACATACCATGGTCTATCACGAAAACAAATAGGTCTGTCTTGGAGAGGGTGAAGCCAAGTTTCATATTGGAGGCTAGGATTTTTAAACTCCATCTCACATACTTTGGGCATATGGCCAGGAGATACCAGTCCTTAGAGAAGGACATCATGCTAGGAAGGGTAGAGGGAGAATGCAGGAGAGGAAGACCTCGGATAAGATGGATTGATACAGTAACTATGGCAATGGGGTTGGTGTATTAGAATTAGTGAGACTGGCTCAGGACAGGGCAGGCTTCAAGGCTTCAGAGCTGTTGTCACTAGGAGTCACAGGCAACCAGGTGACTTGATGGCACATAACAACAACAATGCTAAATCAATAGCCAACCTCATCCTCAAGGACAAGAAATTAAAGGCATTCCCTTTATGAACAGGGGAGCTCTGGGGGCCTAGTGGCAAGAAGCTGAGCTACAATCATGAAAGTGAGTGGTTTGAATCCACCAGCTGCTCCAAGCGGAAAGGCTGGGAAATCTCCCATGCATGGGCAGTCTCCTCCCGTGCATTTAACTCTGAAAACCTGCCAGAGGATCAGTATACTCAGTGATACACAACAACAGGGACCGGCCAAGGATGCCCACTAACACCATTACTATTCAGTATTGCTTTTCAAGTCCTGGATCAAGTGATAAGGAAATCAGAGGCTTCTAAATTGGCAAGAGAAGGTAAAACTCTACATGCAAATAATAAGATATTGTATCTAGAGAACCCCCAATACTCAGAAAACTGTTGGACCTAGTAGATCAGTTTAGCAGAGTGGCAGGACTCAAGATCAGCATATATATAATCAACATTGTCATACAGTGACAGTTCTGCCAAAAGCAATCTACAGGTTTAGTGAAGTCCCAATACAGCTGCTGATACCGTTATTCAAGGAGATAGAAAAGACAGTTTTCAACTTTATTTGGAAAATTAAAAGATCCTGAATAAGCAAAACTGTACTGAAAAAGAAAAAATAAAGTAGAAGGCATCACACTCCCTGATCTCAAATTCTACTGCATAGCAGTAGTAATCAGAATAGCATGGTACTAGTACAGTAATCGACACACAGACCAATGGAATAGAATTGAGAAACCAGAAATAAACCCCACCTACAAAGGCGTTTGACTGTATGGATCATAACTAACTATGGCTAACATTGAGATGAATGAGAATCCTAGAACATTTATTTGTGCTAATGTGAAATCTATACATACGCCAAGAAGCTCATCTCTTGACAGAAAAGGGGACCACTCTATGATTTAAAATCAGGAAAGGTGTAGGGTCTATGTCAGGGTTGTATCTTTTCTCCATATCTATTCAATCTGTGTTCTGAGCAAATAGTTTGTGAAGCTGGACTCTATAAAGAGGAATGTTGCATCAGGATTTGGAGGAAGACTCATCAACAACTTGAGGTATGCACCTTGATTGCTGAAAGCAAGGATAACTTAAAACATTAACTCAAGAGGAACAAAGACTACAGCCTCCAATATGTGTTGCATCTGGATAAAAATCCTCACCATTGGACCAGTAAGTAGCATCATGATAGATGGAAAAAAGGTTGAGATTGTGAACAATTTAATTTTATTTGGATCCACAGTCAACACCCTTGGTAACCAGCACTCAGGATATCAGGAGATGTATTGCATTGGGCAAGTCCACTGTCAGGGACCTCTCCAAATTACTGAGGAGCAGTGATGTCATTTTGAGGACTAAGGTGTGCCTGATTCAGGGCATGGTCTTTTCAGTCACTTGCTATGCATCTGAGAAGTGGATAGTGAAGAAGAATGAAAAAAAGAAGAATTGATGCCTTTGAATTAGTAGTGTTGGAGAATATTCCATGGACTGCCAAATGAAAAAACAAAAACAAAATCCCAAACAGATATGTAAAGGTGCAGCCAAAATGTTCCTTAGAGATGAGGATGATGGAGCTTTGTCTCACATATTTTGGGAATGCTGCTAGGAGAAATTATTCTTTGGAAATTGATACCATACTTGGGCAGGTGGAAGGTCAGCAAAAGAGAGGAAGACCCTCAACTAAAGCTTAAGAGGGTGATGACACATGATAGGACAGAGTCCAGATCTGTTGTTCATAGGATCACTATGAGTCATACTTGACTTGATGACACCTAACAACAGCAACCCATGATCATAGTCTTTGCCAAGGAGAAACACTCCATTAAGTGGGAAAACTTATACTAATAGCCAGATTAACAAATGGTGCTGGCTAAAGTGAACATATATCTACAGAAAAGAGAAACAAATTCCACATCACACACCCTACACAAAAACCAACTGAAGGAGCATCAAGGACCTCAGGTAAAACCAAAACCTATAAAGATCATGAGGGAGATTTGAGTCCTATTTCCTACTGCACCAGGTATGCGTCCCTCACCACTGGACGCCGGTGGCAACCAATTTAACTTTACCTGGGAATGTGGACAAGATGCTTTGTGGAAACTGAAGAGTTGCTAGTTTTCAGATTATTGCTTTTTTTGTTTTTTATTCCATCTTAAAAACTCCTTCAGTTAAAAAACTGAAGCCCTTTCAGAGGCTGAGTTAATAGACATTTACAGACAAGTATATGGGTGTAACTTGCATCCAAGGGTAATTTTAAAAATAAAAACCAGAAGTTAGGGAGAAAAAAGATCATGAGGGGAAACATAGGAAAAAATTTAGAAGCCCTAATCTATAGCTTGAATTGACTTTCAAACATAGCAAAAAATGCCCAACCAGAAGAGAATAAAATAGATAAATAAGACCTTTGAAGACCTTGTATGTATGAGAAAAAAATTTCTCCAGTAAGGCAAAATGGAAATCCACATATTGGGGGAGGGGGGAATTGACATATATCTGACAAGGGATTCATATCTAAAATTTATAGAATGCTCCAGCACCTCAAGAAGAAAATTACAAACAATATAAATACAAAATGGGCAGAAGATACAAAAAAACTTCACCAAAGAAGATATTCAGCCAATAAATACATGAAAAAGTTCCCAAGACTATTATAGTTGTTGTTAGGTGCTATCAAGTTGTGTGTGACTCATAGTGATCCTACAAACAACAGACCTGAACCCTGCACGATCCTGTGCCAGCCTTTATAATTTCTGACACACTAGAGCCCATTGCTAAAGTCACTGTGTCAGTTTCCTGAGGTCTTCCTCTTCTTCACTGACCAACCCCCATCTTTCAAAACATGATGTCCCTTTGTAAGGAATAGACTTACCTAGCTACATGTCCAAAGTATGAGAGACGATTGTCATCTTTGCCTCCAGGAATCACCCAGGCTGCAGTTTCTCCTGCAGACATATCTGCTGTTCTTTTGGCAGTCCATGGGATACTTAACACTCCTCTCCATTACCACAACTCAATGGCATCAATTCTTCAGACATCCTTATTCATTGACTGAATTTATTCAAGTGATTGAGAAAACCATGGTCTGAACCAGGCACAACTAAGTCTTCAAACTGACATCATTGCTCTTCAGTATTTTGGAAAAGTCCTTGATAGCAGACTTAGATACAAATCAAAACAACAATGAGATGATATCTCACCCCAGCAACAATAGCTTTGGTTCAACAGGACAGTAAACAACAGATGTTGGCAAGGGTGTGTTAAGATTTGAACTCTCTTGCAGTGCTGGTGGGAAGGTAAAAATGGTACAAGCATTATGGAAAGCAGTCTGGCGTTTCCTCAAAATATTGAAAATAGAAATACCATACCTGGGAATATACCCTTTTAAAAAAGGAGAGCTTCTGCACAAACAGATATGTGAACCCAATGCTTAATGCAGCAATAGCAAAGAGATGGAAGCAGCCCAATTGCCTACCAACAAACAAACGGTTAGAAAATTATCAGTACTTCTTACAATGAGGCATTATACATACAGCATTGAAGAAAAAAAAAAGAACCTATGAAACACTATAAAACATAGATTTCTCTGTTGTTGCTGTTGTTGTGTGCTGTAGAATCACTTGTGACTCATAATGATCCTGTGCACAGCAGCTCTGAACCTTGCTCCATCCTGAGTCATTCTCTCTGTCTCTGGCATACCTACTCCCATTATACCCCAGTTACTATGTCAATCCATCTCTCCAAGGTCTTCTCTCCTGTGCTGCCCCTCACCCTTCTGAGCATGATGTTCTTCTCCAAGGACTGGTCCTTATTGGCAGCATGCCCAAAGTGTGTGAGATGGAGCTTCAAAATCTTTGCCACCAGGGAGCAACTTGGTTTCACCCTCTGAAAGACAGACCTATTTGTTCTCTTATTAGTCCATGGTATGTTCTCCAGAACCACAACTGAAAAGCATCAATTCTTCTATCATCCTTAGTCATTGTCCAGCTTGCTGATGCATAGCAAGTAATCGTGAAGAGCATGTCCTGGATCAAGTGCACCTTAGTCTCTCGACTGACATCATTGCTCTTTAGCACTTTGGAGAGGTTCCTGACAGCAGATTTACCCAGTACAATTTGTCTTCTGAGTTCCTGACTGCTGGTGCCAAAGATGTTGATTATGGAACTGAACAAACAAATTACTAACAATCTCAGTCTTTCTCTAATCCTGATTTCACATTTCTCCCCATAAAGATCCACCTGACATTGGTTATAATGACCCTTGTTCCCTGTCCTTCTGTCCTTCTTAAACCCAGCTTGCACTTCTGGAAGTTCTCTATTAATGTACTGTTCCAGTCGTTTTGGGATACTCTTCAGCAGGATTTTGCTTCATGTGAGATTAGTAACATTGTTTGATAATTTCCATACTCTTTTATTTCACCCTTTTTTTTTTTGAATGGGAATAAATATGGATCTCTTCCAGTCATTTGGCCAGTTTTCTTCTAGATTTCTTGACACAACCTGGTAAGCATGTCCATGGCAGCATCTGTTTGCTGAATTATGTCAATTGGTATACTGTCAACTCCTGGGGTCCTTGTTTTTCCAATTCCTTCGGAGCAGTTTTAACTTTCTCTTTCCTCACTTTTGCCTCTTGATCCTATGTTGTTTCATGAAATTTTTCTGTGTCAGCCAATTATTTCTGGTACAGTGACTGTGTACTCCTTCCATCTTCTGATGCTTCCTAGATTATTCTGTATTCTGCCCATGGCACTTTTAAGAGTTGCCACTCGAAGCTTGAATTTGTTCTTCAGGACCTTCAGCTTAAGAAATACCTCGGAGAAGCTCCTTGGTTCAGTCCTTTGCTTGCTGATATGTCAGCTCAAAAGGGCATGGAGTAAGGAGTAATGAGGAACCTTAATTGCTTTTTGGCAAGAACTGAAAGTTTTAATTGGGACCTTTGAATGTTTGTGTCTTTCATATTGAGTCAAAAGATTACCTAAATTGATTTTTCCATCTATAGATAACTCAGCAGTTGATTACAAGTGTAAATACTTAAATAGTAGTCAAAATTATAAAATGAAGATGATATTTTCTTTCAAAACAGAAAAAGAAATGCCAAACAAGTTTTTCCTTTTTGATTTTCCAACTCCAGTTCTTTGCACTAGTGATGCTTACTGAATGGAATAACTTAGTCATGAAAGGACAAATATTGCATGAGTTAGGCATGGTGCGATGGTGACTGATTATGTAAAATCCAGTGGATGTGAATGATTGTATGAAACACTATGTATATGAATGGTTGTAAGCAAACTAATAAAAAATAGAATGGTTATTATGGAAAGGATGTGGCAGGGAGAGCTGGAAAAGAATAGATTGATAATGAACCCTTTATTGGAATAGGCAAACAGAAGGTCAATCTGAAATAAATGGACCATCAGATATCATGTGTATTCAGTACCTTCCTATGCATCTGAAGGTTGGACAATAAATAAGGATGACAAAAGAACAGTCAATGTCTTTGGGGTTGGAGAAGGATGTCAAGTATTCCATGGACTGCCAAAAGAACAAATAAATCTATCTTGGAGGAAGTGCAACCAGGGTACTCCTTTAAGGCAAGGATGATGAAACTTAGTCTCACATACATTAGATATGTTGTTAGGAGGGGAAAACCATCTTGCTGAGAAAGGTGGGAAATCAGATAAAGAGAAGACCTTTAGCAAGGTGAATTGACACCATATTTGTAACAGTGGACTTGAGTATATCAAAGATGTTGAGGATGGTGCAGGATATAGGGCAAAGTTCAGATCTGTTGGTCATAGTGTCACTATGAGTTAAAGTAGATTTGATGCCACCCAACAAGAACAAGAATTTAATGCCATTTAATGAAATTTTCATAGAACTGGGAAATTGTTTACATACTTCTGCACATTTCATGCCTTGTCTTATAACTGAACACTCTGATTATGGGCCTGTATTCCCTTAGACCAGTGTCATAATCGATACTACACTTTTATTGTGGTTGTTTGTTGCTATCAAGTTGACTTCTACTCGCAGCGGCTCTATGCACAACATAACACAATCTTGGCTGATCCGATGGCATCCTCATAGTTTCTGCTGTGTTTGAGCCCATTGTTGTAGTCTTTGTGTCAATTTCTCTTGCTTAGGATCTTCATCTCTGACTCTCCATCTTTCTAAACATAATGTCCTTTTCCAAGGACTGATTGCTCTTGACAAAATATGTGAGACAGAACATCATTATCTTTGCCTCCAAGGATTGCTCTGGCTAAACTTTTGTCCCAATGCTCTCTCCCCCTGCTAGGTGGGCCTCATCAAGCCTATAGAAGGGGTTAGGTCCTGTCTGTCAAAATAGCCAAGAATACAGCTCAGTGGAGTACAAGAACATGAGGGCTGAAAGTCACAATGGGATCTGCCAGTCCATCCTATAGATGAAGCAGTCCATCATAAAGGATTGGAGTTGGGTTGAGGACTGGGACAGAAAACATTTCTGTCTCTTCAGATAAAAGCCTGGTCCTTGGTGAGAGAATAAGGCTTACCATGCAAGAGTACCTCTGGTATAAGTCTGTAGAGGTTTTGCTCTGGAATGGAAATATATGATGGGAGAGATGGACAGAGCCCTGACCACATGAATATCATAGGTGGCACATTCATGAGACAGCTGTGAGATTGTAGTAGAGTCAACATTGAACCAAAGCTGACACCAGGCTGCTTCTGCTCAGCACAGGTTATTCAACCTCCTGTGGACTTGCACACTGACCTTGGAAACCACTTTCTCTCCACATGGGTCTTGTCCAACCTATATAGTTGTGAAGGTGGACTTTCTGCTATGATAACCCTTTTGGAAAACCAGTTTCAATATAGTTGATGAAAAGATAGGTGATACAGGTCCACTGATGGAGCTTCACCAAACACAAGTCCACAGCTCTTAGCTGGAGTGCACAATGGGCAGTGCTGATATTCACCCAGGAATTTGGCTGGCTTGGACACTGAACGGCATTCAGAGATTGGAAAGCTGAGGCTGGTTAGGTGGATCAGTGGTAGAAGGAACAAGGAAGCTGGCCACCACACCTGGACTGGTACCAGCAAGGAGAGGAGAGTGACCTGTTCTTGCCTTAGCGTTCCTTTCTGAAAATAATTTTCACAACAGTCCTTTGGACATGACTGACCCATACTCTACTCCAGCACCAACTTGAATTCAACTGTGTTCCTGTGATTTCACACTCAGCCCTCAGCTCTTCCCTACTCACCTCTGGGTCCCAGACAGTTTCCCTTCTCGTACTTCAGTCATTTGAGCTCCTTGATGCTTCCTCTTGTCCTGCTGGCTAGCCTCATACCCTGCCTTCCGAGATCAGCCCTCCTCTGCTTCATGGCTTCCTCCATTCCCAGCCCCCACATTCCTGTATCTCTGGAATCCTTGACCTTCTTGCATCTCCTTTCTCCTCCTCCATATAACCTGGTGCTTCTGCAAGTTCAGTCCTCTGTCTTTCTAGTCCCAAGGTCATACCTGCTGTTGGGTGTCACTAACTAGCACTTTCCTCTCCTTGCTGGTACAAGTCCTGGTGTGGTGACCAGCTTTCTTGTGCTTTCTACCACTGACCCACTTTCCTTCCTGACTTTCCAATGTTCTTGGCCTCTTTAGACTGATTCCCAGCAAGAATCACCTCGGCCACTCCTGAGAGTCAACTGTACTCCCACCTGTCCTCCATGGTGCCGCACTCAAGGGATGCCTGAGTATCTCACCGGTCATGAGTCTTTGAAAATGATATTTATTGTTGTTGTTGTTGTTAGATCCCATCGAGTCAAGTGTGACTCATAGTGACCCTATGAACAGCCACCCTGAACTCTGTCATATTCTGTGCCATCTTCAACATCTCTGACACACTAGAGCCCATTTCAGAAGTCACTCTGTCAATCCATTTCATTGGAAGTCTTAAACTCCTTCATTGACCCTCCATCTTTCCAAGTATGGTGTCCTTTTCCAGGGAATAGCCTCACCCAGCTTCATGTCCAAAGTGAAAAATGAAGCTTTGCCAGCCTTCCTTCCAAGGAGCACATTGGCTGCACTTTTCCCCAAGACATATCTTTTTGTTCTTTTGACAGTACTGTCCTCTAACACCACAGCTCAAAGTCATCAACTCTTCTTCTGTCTTCCTTATTCATTGCCCAGCTCTCTGATACATCCAGCAGGTGATTTAAAAAGACCATGACCTGAATCAGGCGCACCTTTGTCTTCAAACTAATATTGCTTTTCAGCATTTTGGATCTCTGACTGTGGACTTGCCCAATGCATCTCCAGATTTCCTGACTGCTTATATCAAGTGTGTTTATTGTTGATTAATTCACTGGCAGCTTCAATCTTTTTTCATAATGTCTCATAATGTTGACTTTTGGTCCTGTAGTGATGACATTTGGGGTTTTTTGTTAAGGTGTAATCCTGTAATCCATACTGAAAGCTGTAGTCCTTGAACTTCTACAGCAAGCATTTAATATTCTCTTCACTTTCAGTGAGCAAAGTTGTATCATCTGTTTAACATAGTTTGGTGATGAGTCTTCTTCTGCTCCTAATGACACATTCTTCTTCATAGAGTCCGACTTCATAAATTATTTGCTCAGCATACAGATTGAATAGATATGGGGAAAGGATATAACTGTGATGCACACCATTCCTGATTTTAAACCATGCACTGTTCCCTTGCTCATTCAGAAACAGCTTCTTGGTCTAAATGTAGATTCCATATGAGCACAATTAAGTGTTTGGAATTCTCATTCTCCTCAATGTTAGCCATAAGTTGTTATCATGAACACAGTCAATGAAACACAAATAGACATTTTTCTGTTATTCTCTGCTTTCAGCCAGGATCCATCAGACATCAACAATAATAACCCTAGTGTCATGGCCTCTTCGAAAACCAGCTAGAACTTCTAGTAGTTCCTTATCAATGTACTGTTCTAGCCATTTTGTAATGATCTCCTTCAACAATAATATTTTACTTGCATGACATATTAATAATACTGTTTGATAATTTCTACATTCTGTTGGATCACCTTTCTTGGGAATAGGGACAAATATGGATCTCTTCCAGTCAGCTGGCCAGGAAAACTGTCCTCCAAATTTCCTGGCATTAATGCGTGGGTGCATTCAAGGCTTCATTTGTTAGGTGAAACATGTCAATTGGTATTCCATTGATTTCTAGGGCCTTATTATTTTTGGTGTAGTTCTAACTTCACCTTTCATTACCATTGGCTCTTCTTCATATGGTACTTCCTTAAATTTTTCAGTGTCAACTAATTCTTTTTGGTACAGTGATTCTGTATATTCCTTCCATCATCTTTTGATGTTTCCTACATCATTCAAGACTGTACCCAGTATTTCTCAGTACTGCAACTTGAGGCTTGAATTTGTTTTTCAGTTCTTTCAGCTTGAGAAATATCTAGCAAGTTCTTCCCATTTTATTCTCAACTCCAGTTCTTTGTAAACTTCATTTACTTCAACATTTCTTCCTCTTATTTTGACTTTCCAGTGCTCTTATGTAATATTCATAGTCTATTCTTACATCAATTTTGGTTTTTTCTCCTCTTTCTTTGTAATGACCTTTTGCTCTTTTCATGAATGATATCTTTGATGTCCTCCCACAGTTCTTCTGGTCTTCAATCATGGGTGTTCAGTACCTCAAATCTGTTTTAAAGATTGTTCTTAAATTTAACTGGGTTAGACTCAAGGTTGTAATTTGGATCCTATGGACTAGTTGTCATTTTCTTCAGTTCAGTTTGAACTTGCACAGGAATAACTGATCGTCTCTTCCATAACCAGCACCTGGTCTGGTTTTGACTGCAGATATTGCACTTTTCCAACAATTCTTTCCATAAATATAGTCAATCTTATTCCTGTGCAATCCATCAGGTGAGGTCTATATGTAAAGTCGGTGTTTGTGGTGTTTTTTTTAAGGTATTTGCTATGAATAAATCTTTGAATGCACAAAACTCAATCATTTGATTCCCCCGCCTCATTTCTGTTACCAAGTCCATACTTTGCAACAAACATTCCTTCAGTTGTTTCCAACTTTTGTGTTCCCATCCCCGATAATTAATAATGCATGTTTGGTCAATTTTAGACTGCAATAATTGGTAGAAAATTTGGCTTTAGTTTTTGGTGCTTATATTTAAATGGTATTCTTTTTAACTGATGTTCCTACTATGTGTGTGTATGGTATCGTATTACTCACAGCATTGTACTTCAGATGGATCTTGAAATTGCATTTTTACCTATGAATGCAGCACCATTTTTTCTCAGTTTTTCATTCCCAGCATAGTAGATCATGTGATTATGTGATTGTCTGATTCAGAGTGACTCATGCTTGTCCACATCAATCTACATGCCTTCCATTTCATTTTTTTACAACTTCCATTTTTCCTGTATTCATACTTTGTATGTTCCATGCTCCATTTATTAATGGCTGTTTGCAGTAATTTCTACTCATTTTTAACAACTTCCAGTTAGGGCTCTATGCCTAATACCATAACTACCCACATTCTTCTGTTCATAGGATTTTCAGAAGTAGATGGCAAATCCTTTCCCCCCCTTCCACCCCCACCCCCGTCTTAATCAAAGAGCTTTATTTAAACCTCTTCCCCATGGGTGACTAGTCTAGTACTAGTCTGACCCACTGGTGGTACAGATTCCATCATTAATAGTTGTTTTTGTTGTTGTTATTGTTGTGTGCCATTGAGTCATCTGTGACTCATAGCCACCCTATGCACAATAGCCCTAAACTCTGCTCTATCCCTTGCCAATCTTATTGTCTCTGACACACCTATCTCCGTTACCCCAGTGACTAAATGAATCCATTGCATCCAGGATCTTCCTCTCCTGTGCTGTCCCTCCACCCTCCCAAGCATGATGTCCCTCTCCCAGGACTGATCCCACCTTGCAACATGTCCAAAGTATGTCAGACAGAGCCTCAGAATCCTAGGCTCCAAAGAGCAGCCTGGCTTCACCCTTTCCAGGATGAAGTTGTTTGCTCTCCTAGCAGTCCATGGTGTATATTCAATACTCTTCTCCAGCACCACAGCTCAAAGGCATCAACTCTCCTTCTATCATCCTTAGTCATTGTCCAGCTCTCTGATTTATAGCAAGTAATTGCAAAGATTATGGCACACCTTAGTCTCCAGATGGACATCATTGCTGTTCAGTACCTTGGAGAGGTCTCTGACAGCAGACTTTCCCAATGCAGTTCATCTTTTAATTTCCTGGCTGCTGGTACCAAGAGTGTTGATTGTAGAGCCAAGCAAACTAAAGCTGTGAACAATTTCAATCTCTGCACCATCCATCCTGATGCTCCCAATCAGCCCAGTGGTGAGAATCTTTGTTTTCTTGATGTTAAGCTTCAATCCATATTGAAGGTTGCAATTCTTGACCTGCAGCAAGCGCTTCAGGTCCTCCTCAGTTTCAGCAAGCAGTATTGTGTTATCTGCATAAAGCAGATTGTTGATGAATCTACCTCCAATCCTTATGCCACACTTCACCTCATAGAGCACACCATAAACTATACTAGTGCAACAGAATGGCAGATAAGTGTTGAAGGAAGTAATAATATCCAAGTCTGTACACATTTAAGATACAAAGTCATTGGCAATATCTGATCATTCCCCAATAACCAAATTGATAGGTGTTGACCTCTTAAAGCAAACCATAATGGCATACACATGTAATGGCACAGAATACCCTTGCATGGCAGGTTGGAGTCCTGGATTGGGATACTGGCACAGACAGTAGCATAACTGGATCTTTAGTGCTTGTTCTTAGTGCAGGCCCAAGGGCCCCTAGACCTGAAGTGACCTGGCAGGGCTGTAGCTGCCCATATTGATGCCTACAGGCTTTTGCCCCAGGCCTCAGGATCCCACAGAGGCCTGGGGTGGCCTTCTCAGTGCCTGGATAACTCCCCTGGGATGCTCAGGCCCTGCTGTGGGGCCATAGCTGCCCACTCTAATGCCTGCAGACCTTTCCTCTCTAGAACCTAGTGTGGAGCAGATAACTAAAGACTGTCTATAAATAACCTTCTACTGCTGGTTCTGAAGCCACAGGTGTGCCCTGTTTTCCTATGTCTGCAGGTGGAGCATGACTTCATCCTGCAGACTGAGAAGGAGACATTCATTGAGCAGATGAAAGACATCATGGATAAAGCAGAGGACATGCTGAGTGAGGACACAGATGGGGACCGTGGTTCAGATCCTGGCACAAGTCCTCCACACCACAGTACCTATAACCTGGACATAGGAGAAGTGAGCATGGGCACTTGGGGAACCCATTTATGCAGCAGTTGAGTTTGGGAGAGGAGGTCCAGAAGTAGGGGGTGCAGAGAGGTGGCAGGGGACATACAGTAGGACAGTGGGCCAGTCTCCCAAGTGCCACCTTCTTTGCTAGTGTGACAATAGTATCATCTAGGACCATCCCCCATGGGTTCAGACATGAAAGACAGTCATTCGGGATGTTAAATACTGAATATGATTGGAGGACTGAGGTGGGGGCCGGGAGAGTGGGAATTTGAAGGAAGTCTTGTTCCCTATAGTCAGTGTGACTCCTAATTCTTGCTTTCCTTTAGGAAAGTGGTCACTCCCAAGCCAATGCCCCTGTTTACCAGCAGAATGGTAAGTCATTCTTCTCAGCTCTACTCAGCCAAAACTCGGCTGTAGAAAAGTCACTTCTGTGATTTTCCCTTCTATCAGTGCTTAGTTGGTGCCATTGTGTTTTTAGCATGCATTTTATTTTTTAAATTTTTTTTATTATATTATTATTATTATTGTTTTGTGTGTGTGTACCATCAAATCAGATCTGACTGGTACAGGAGGAGATTGTCCCTCCTTCTCCAGCAGAACATCTGGTGGATTCAAACCGTGCACCTCTGAGATTGCAGTGCAGCTTCTTGCCACTAGGCCACCAGAGCTCCCTTTAGCATGCATTTTAAAAAGTCACCAGTTGAGATACTGTAAGGATTTGACTTTTATACTTAGTAAATGTTGGAAGTTCCAACAACTAGAGATGAGGGTTGGTGGTGAGGGGAGTGCATCCTGCTTCCTCTGCAGACACCTTGTGTCTGCAGACACCCCAGTGCTGCAAGTGCAGTTAGAGTAATTGCTACAGGCTGTGTGCTGGTGTCTCCTGACCCACCAGATAGCACCTCTGCCTTCTCTGGGGTGACACTGGAGATAGTCTCTAGCTAGTATACAATGCAGCTCCCTTGACTGCCTCTCATCCCTTTACTAACGAGAGAGGAAAAAGTCTGAATAACACCTCTATCACCTCTGTTTTGTAGAGGGAGGTTATCTAGGGTTATGGTTGACAATTTTGTTCCTTATCCACAGCATTCCCAGTGACAAACTCATCAGAATGAAAGAGATCCCATGAAACTCCAGTGGCAACACTGTATGAGGTGGCAAGGAATTTTGTTGGCCTAAAGAAAAGCTTCACTCTGTTAGCACTGTGATTTTTGTCTCTGTTTTGCCCTGTAGTCCTGCATACTGGGAAGAGGTGGTTTATTATTTGTCCAGTAGCTGAAAATCCAGTGACAGAGGCACCTGGGTCTTCGCCCCCACCACCTGCTAGCTCCCTGCAGCTGGATTCAAACCAAGGTATGAGTAACCATATGGCATCTGAGTTCTTCCAGCTGGCCTGGCAGGCCTCCTTTTGTGTGTAGTCTTTATCACCTCCTGGTCCTCAACTGTGCTCACAATGCATGTTGTATGTGCCAGGTTCCTTGAGGGAAGCCCTGTGTATATCACTGGTGTGAAATGTTGCCCTGAAACCCAGAGAGCTTAAGGAGACTTACTAACATCACTTTTCCACAGAATTGGTGGAGTTAAACAGTATGAGACCTGGAGCTAATACTTCCAGATTCTGCCTTGATACTTCTTCACTGCTCAGGTACCACAAAGAAACAGCACAGAAGAGCAGAAAGAGCAAGGTTGTTCCCCTTACTAATAATGCTATGCAACTTCCCGTTCATTTTCTCTATGTAGGGTTGGCTACCTGTGAGCAGTGTTGCTGTGGGGGGTTTTGCTTTGTTTTGGAGGTGAAGTAGTTTCTTCAACACTGCAATTCTCCAACTTAAATAATCCATAAAAGAAAAGCACTTTTCTGCTATTGATCTATACCTACCTGGATGAATTGCCACCGTGCTGGCCCTGTGGGGATGTCCTTTAAATCTTTATTTCAACCTTGAAGTTCTGCAAAGAGGAATTTGGGCAAATTTAAGGTATAATTCAGTATTATTTAGGAGGAAGAAGTTGTTGATTATGTAACTTGACTTAGCTTTATGATACATTTATAGAGTAGCTATACTTTCATATTTAAATAAATTCCATTCAATTCTGTTTAAATCATATTAAATCCTAAATCAATTCAAATCATATTTAATCTTAAGTGTTTCTGCTGACTCCCATTATATTCTTGGTTTCCTTGGGGGATAGATCAACCTAGTAGCAATAGTAAAACTTCAGTGAAGCCATAGACCAACCTGAGACCTGCAGATCTCTCTAGTAAACGGATATGGGCCACTCTTAGGGTGAAAAATCAAAGGAGAAGCCAGACATATCTGTAGTAGTTCAGTTTTTAAAATGAGATACAAAAATGAGAGATGTGTATATTGCATCATGATTAAAATACACACATCATTACTAGGAAGGAAAGACATAAAATAAAACTCCTTTTCAATAGAGTCATGGGTAGAGTGATTAAGAGGACATACTCTGGAGTTAAATCCTGTCTCTTCTCATGTTTGCTGAATAGTCTCTAAGAATCTTTCTTTTAGCCAGTTTATCTGTAGGAAAAGGTAGTCACTTCCATTATAAAGACTGTCTACCTGAAGGCATTAGCAAAATGTAAAGTTCATGGAGAATGTAAAGACTAGGATTCAGGAAAAATGGGACCTCAGGAACCA
Source organism: Elephantulus edwardii (assembly GCF_000299155.1). Taxonomy (NCBI): domain Eukaryota; kingdom Metazoa; phylum Chordata; class Mammalia; order Macroscelidea; family Macroscelididae; genus Elephantulus; species Elephantulus edwardii. Next base: position 1,075,623 of record NW_006400102.1, on the reverse strand, counting down.
GAGATGAGTCCATTTTGACTCACTTTTCTTTCCTCTGGGGTAATTGCCTGATTTTTGCAAGAGTACCTTAGAGGCTGAACATTCCTTCTTATGTCCTTGTGGAGAAAAGGTGCTTAGAGTTCAAGACCAGGAAGCTGGCTCTATTGCAAAGACACGCTCTAGGTGACAGGATATATACACTAGCGATGAGCAGGACATAGGCTGACCTGGACAGAGACAAGGCTACTCCCTCAAAGATCTCAGTATCTGGGAGTGCAGTGTTTGTGGGCAGAGCCAAACAAATCCTTTCTGTGGGAATTCTGCATTATCGTAGGTCTTGAATGACTTGAACCATTTTGTATCTCTGGCCATAATGGACAGTAACTGGACAGCAAATGGTTCTGGGTAAAATGGAATTAGCTCACACCAACACCTTTAATCTTTCATTACATATAACTGTGACACGTAATTGTTGTTGCTGTTGTTAAGTGTCGTCAAGTTGTAAATGACTCATGGCTACCCTATGAACGAAAGACCTGAACACTTGTATAAATTTCATCGTTTGTCAACATTCATAGAGTTTTCAGAGGCAAGCTATTTCAAAAGTGGATGCCACTACTGCTTCCAAGCTTGTTTTAATCAGGAAGCTCCACCAAACACTGTCCACCATGGGTACCAATTATCACATTTGACACATCAGTGTCACAGTGTTTAGCATAACAGCAACCACGAGTTACCTCTGTATAGCAAATGGACAGACCAGTGCTATACAGCTTAGAAGAATGTTTGACCAAAAACAATTAAAACCAGGTCTGAGGGCTACAGATTAAAATCACCCACCTTTGGCTTGGTAGCATAATTTTCTATCCATTAGGCCAACAGAGCTTTCTCTATGTTATTGTTTTAAGTGCCATCGAGTCATAGACAACTCATAGTGACCCTATGAACAAAAGACCCAAACACTTATATAACTTTCATCATTTCTCCACTTTCATAGAGTTTCTGGAGGCAATCTATTTCGGAAGTGGATGCCATTCCTGCTTCCAAGCTTGTTTTAATCGGGAAGCTCCACCAAACACTGTCCACCATGGGTAACCATGGTCACTTTTGACACATCAGGTGGCACATAGGCAGACATATATTTGAGGATTCTGATCATTAAATTGCATCAGGGAGATTAGAGAAGAAGCTAGAATTCAAAGTACCATTATCTGACAGTGAGTTTAAGAGTTTTTCCTTTGATTTCTCCTGACCTGAACCCAACATTGCTTGGAAAGCAGAAGTGAGCACTGTGGTGCAGACCGAGACCTAGGGCAAACTCTTAAGTTCTGGCTTGTAAAGCAGGGAGAGGAATTCCTAAAACTCACAAAAGAGTGACGGTTTTTCTTTGTTCCTTCATCTTTATTCCTTCCCCTCTTTGCCCGTCCCCCAGGCAATTCTGTGTGGTGGTGGCAGTGACACCAGCAGGTTGCAGAAGCCACAACCATGATGGGCTAAATCCTTTTTTTGTTGAATAAAGTTTGAGTCTAAGAGCAAGGGGCCAAAGCAGGGTTTGTGTTTGGTTTTGTCTTGGGTTTTTTCCCCCTTTTCCCTCTGTCTTCTTGCCACTTGGCCTTCCTTGGAACAGACTTGGGTGTAGGTAATTTCTAGTCAGACATTTAAAAAGGGGAAGTTCCAAGGAGACAAAAAGTATCAAAGTATCAGGGAGAACATGGAAAACTTGGCAAAACAACCTCATGGTGATTTTTATGGACCTCCAACCTGTGTATCTATGGGACAGGTTCTAATCAGCAGATCAAAAATCTTTGGGAAGTGACATATTATGTATGGAGTCTTACTCAGATTCCATATATATGTACACAGACCTCCTACCCAGATTAGGAGGGAGGTCTGGTGGCTTAGTGGATAGGGAGTTGTGTAGTCAGTTTGAATCCACCAGCTACTCTTTGGGAGAAAGATGACAATCTCCTCCCATGTGATTTACAGCCTATGAAAAGAAAGCCTGCTGGAAGGTCAGCTATAGGCTGGTTCCAACACAACAGCAAGAAGTTTACCAAGATTCCAGACTGACCTCTGAATGCCACACATGTTTAAGATCAGATTAGTACTGCAAATACATTGCAACTGATCTGACATTGAAACCATAGCAGTAACAGACAGGCTGCTCTTTTCCAAAAATATCAATACTCACCACAGGATTTAAATAAGATTCAGAGTCTCATAAAATTGTTCAACATGTTCAAAATACAGTCCAAAATTGCTCAAAAGAGGCAAAGTCATGGAAGTACCCACTTCATGTACAGAAAAATACATATTCCAATGACATAATGGCATAAATGTTGCTGTTATCTGACTAAGACTTTAAAAGTCCTTGAATAAGTTGTCACAGACATTTATAATCAAATGTTAAAGTAGGAGATGACAGAAAAAAAAATAGATGAGAGAGGCAGATGAAAAATTGCTAAAATGATCCAATGCAAATTTTGAAGGGGGGATGGCAACAGAGCCTCATCCACAATAGCAAAATGACTAACATTTGTTCCATTAGAGTCCTAGAAAGAGAGGAGAAAAGGGTAGTGTTGGAAAAATATCCAAAGAAATAATGCTGGGGCGACACAGTGCACAAGGAGGGGGATGCGGCGCAGTAAGTCTTATTTGCTGAGGACTGGTGACTTGACAGCTTAATATCTGGGAACAGACTGCAACCCCTAACTCTCAAGCCCTTCACCCCCCATCCCTGCCACAGGACCATGTCCAGGGACACCAATCCACGATCATCCCATGCCCCCACACTTTTGGCACACCCTGGTGGCCTCGCCACAACCCTGCACCTCCTGGTGATGCTCCAGGGCCACTAGAGACTCCTTCATGCAACACAACAACAGCCGTGGACAATATGATTCTGAATCAGCACACAAAGGCACACCATAGAGACAGCCATCATCTGAAGCCACCAATCGAGCTGTTGTGGGACTGATCTACCACGAGAAAGGCTGGTAGAATCCTAATTGGGTTTTCTTGGGCACCACCAATTGTCTGGCAGAGTTCCCAAGGGTGAGCCCACTGGCGGGAATTTGGCTGAGCTCTCTCAGGGAACGCCAACTGCCCAGGAAAGAGCGGGCCAGTGATAATTTGGCGAAACTTTTGTGGACACTGCAGACCAGCCAGAGACGAGTGGGTTGGAGGGAATTTGACTTTGTCTTGTTGAGTCCCCTAGGACCCGGGAGCCTTCCTGGGCAGGGGCCACAGTGCAAGGGCAACTGCGTGAGCACCACTGGACAGGGACCAGTGAATGAAAACCACTGGGTGGGAGACAGACAGCTGGAATTTGAATAGAGACCCCAATTGTAAGCACACCCAGACAACTGAGGCCTGAGTGAGGACTCCGAAGTGGTTGACCTGCCCTTGTGATTGCCACAACCACGTGCATGCCCTACCCTATTTGGCTCCACACCTGTGTCTACACATCTGGTTAATAAACCTGCCTTTAATCTGGAGCACGTTGACCTATCTTACCTACAAGAGGCTGCTCTCACAGGCTCTGAACTGACATTTCCCTGGAGTCAGACGATCAGAGAAAAGCACAAGTGGGATAGCTACCCAGCTGATCTCTAGAGCATTATCTTCATCGAGAACATGTCAATGTCTCAAAGAAAGCAAGCTGTCCCACACAATACATAAACACAAAGCAAGATATCACCCCCAAAAGGTGACAGAGTATCAATGGATTTCCTGAAGCTGGAAAGTCTGATGGAACTTTCTGACACAGAATTTAAAAGAACAATGATTGAATATTTTCAATGGATGAAAGACAAACTTGAAGAATTACAGGATACTACAAACAAAAAAACAGGAGGAACTAAAAAAAGAGTACAGAAAAATGTAGAGAAAACAAACGAGACATTAGCAGCACTGGAAAAAAACAAGAAATCACTATCCAAAATATGAGGTCCAATGTTTCAGATGCTGTCAACATGATGGAGGGGCACATGAACAGAGTTGAAGAGATGGAACAAAAAACCAATGAAATAGAAGAAAAAATTGTCACCATGGATTTGCTAGAGCACAAAGCAGACTCAAAAAGAAAGGAAAAAGAAGAAAACCTAAGAATAATGTGGGACACCATCAAGAGAAATAACATGCTCATCATTGGAATCTCAGAAAAGGAAAAGCAAGTAAAGGCAATGCAAAAGTTGTGGAAGTATTACTAGAGGAAAACTTTCCAGGCATAATGAAGAATGAGAGAATATATATACAAGAAGCTCAG
>NW_006400102.1:1060882-1067197 GCF_000299155.1 Elephantulus edwardii | reverse complement strand
GATGAGGGACTGAATAATTTAAAAGTGATGTATGATAGGGTATTATGGTTATCACAAGAGTCCACAATTAAGGTTGCATAGTGGAATGTACTTGGTGCATTGGGAGGGGTGTGGGGGGATTGTGTACCAGCGAGGGAGTCTTTCTTTTACTTTTGAAAGAGATGAGCAAACTGGGGGCGGGGAGAGAGGGCTGTGCGGGTAGAGAAGTGCAGCAATGAATGAATAGAAATCCAAATTCTCTGTAAATGTTCATTAAAATTATTTTTTTTAAAAATAATAATGCTGAAAACTTCTATGATTTTGCAGAAGATATAAACCTACAGATTCAAGAAGTTTCATTAACCTCAAAATATTTAAACCCAACAAAACTCATACTTTGACACTTCATAATCAAACTACTGAATATGTTGTCTTTAACAACATAAAAATTGTGAAAATAGTCAGAGAGAAATGATGCATTATGTGGAGGGGAATAGCTACTCAAATGACCCCAGATCTGTCATCAGAAATCATGCAGCCCAAGAGAATGTGGCATAGTATTTCAGACCATCAAAGGAAAGGAACTGTCTGTCAATCCAGAATTCAGGGAAAGTATCCCTGAAAAATTAAATGGAAATCAAGCCATTCTAGAGCTAAGCCAGTAGAAATTAGAAGATCTTAAAACCAGCAAATTATACCAGAGGGAAGCAAGAACTTGACTGAAAGAGCCACATCAATGGTAAATATCTGTGTGAACATAGCAAAATGAGTACTATAAATGTACTTCCAAATTGAAAGGAAAATGTATGATATTGTTTCATCAGCTATGTTGTTGTTTCTGTTATTGTCATGTGCCATCAAGTCAGAACAATCTCATAGCTGACCTTCCAGCAGGTTTTCAGAGACAAAACCACTTATTCCTACCACTCCAGTCACAGAATTCATCCATTTCATCAAAGGTCTTCCTCTCCTTCGCTGCCCCTCCACTCTGCCAAACATGATGTCCCTCTCCAAGGACCATTCCCTCATTGCAACATGCCCAAAGTATGTCAGATGAAGCCGCAGAATCCTTGACTCCAAGGAGCATTCTGGCTTCATCTTCTCCAGGACAAACCTGTTTGTTCTCCTAGCAGTCCATGGTATATTCAACACTTGTCTCCAGCACCACAGCGCAAAGGCATCAATTCTCTTTCTGTCAACCCTATTCACTGTCCAACTCTCTGATGCATAGCACATAATTGCAAAGACTATAGCCCTGATCAGGTGCACCTTAGTCTCCAGTCTGACGTCGTTGCACTTCAGTACCCTTGAGAGGTCCCTCAAAGCTGACTTTCCCAATGCAATTCGTCTCCTGATTTCCTGGCTGCTGTTTCCAAGAGTGTTGATTGTGGAGCCAAGTAAACTAAAACTGTTAACTATCTCAATCTCTTCACCACCGATGCTGATGCTGCCAATTGACCCAGAGGTGAGAATCTTTGTTTTCTTGATGTTGAGCTTCAGTCCATATAGGCGGCTGCAGTCCTTGATCTTCTGCAGCAAGCACTTCATTCAGGTCCTCCTCAGTTTCAACAAGCAGGGTGTGTCATCTGCATAATGCAGGTTGTTGATGACTCTTCCACCAATCCTAATGGCTCATTCCTCTTCGTATATCCCAGCATCTTGGATGATCTGTTCTGCATACAGATTGAAAAGTTATGGAGACAGAATACATCCCTGACTAACCCCTTCCTTGATTTTGATCCATGTAGTGTCTCCTTGCTCAGTTCTGACGACTGCCTCTTGGTCCAAGTATAGGTTTCACATTAGCACAATCAAATGTTCTGGGAATCCCATTCTTCTCAGAGTCAGCCACAGGTTGTTGTGATCCAAACAGTCAAAAAGCTTTGCATAGTCAATGAAGCACAGATAGATATTCTTCTGGTCTTCTTTGCTTTCTGCCAAGATCCATCTATCAGTAGCTATAAAATCCCTAGTACCCACAACCTCTTCTAAATGCAGCCTGCACATCTGGCAGTTCTCTGTTGACATATTGTTCCAAACGTTTTTGGATAATTTTTAGCAGAATCTTGCTTGCATGTGATATTAATGATATAATTCTATAATTTCTGCACTCTGTTGGCAAAGTTTTATTCTTGTGTGAGTCAGTGCTGACATGAGTCAAATATTTTTTCTTGTTTTTGTTGATAATTGCCAGAAATACAAGCTGGGTTTAGAAGAGACCATGGCACTTGAACATCATAGCCAAAGTCACATGGATCTTGGCTGAGAGCAGAGAATACCAGAAGAATATCTGTCTGTATTTCATTGACTATACAAAGGCATTTCATGGTGTGGATCACAACAAACTGCAAATTACTTTGAGAAGAATGGGAATTCCAGAATACCTGATTGTGCTCATGTGAAATTGATACTTGGACAATGACGCAGTCCTCAGAATAGAGCAAGGAAATACTGCATGGTTCAAAATCTAGAATCAGGGATGTGCCTTGTTTCCATACGCTTTACATCTATATGTAGAACAGGTCATTTGAGAAGCTGGGCTCTTTGAGGCGTATGGCTTCAGAATTGGAGGAAGACTCACCAACTTGTGTTATGCAGATGACACAACTTTGCTTGCCAAAAATGAACACCTGAAACATTTGCTGCAAAAGGTCAAGGACTACAGTCTTCAGTATGGATTGAAGCTCAACATCAAGAAGAGAAATATTCTCAACTCTTGGTCAGTTGGCAGCATAATGATGGATGGAGAGGAGATCGAGTTGGTTAACAATTTCAGCTTGCTTAGGTCCATAGTCAACACTCTTAGCACTAGCATTTAGGAAATCAAAAGATAAATTGCATTGGAAAATCTCTTGTCAGGGGCCTTTCCAGAGTTCTAAAAAGCAGCAATGACTGCCTGGAGACAGGTGCACCTGATCCAGACCACGTTGTTGTTGTTATGTGCCATCGAGTCCCTTCCATCTCATTGTGACCCTATGTACAAGAGCCCTAAACACCATTCTATCCTGTGCCAACCTAGCCACCTCAAATGCACTCATTCACACCACTCCAGTCAGAAAATCGGTCCATCTCATCGAGGGTCTTCCTCACCTGCACCGTCCCTGCAATCTCCCAAACATGATGTCGCTCTCCAAGGACCAGTCCCTCCTTGCAACATGCCCAAAGTATGTCAGACGAAGCTGCAGAATCCTTGACTCCAAGGAGCATTCTGGCTTCACCTTCTCTAGGACAAACCTGTTTGTTCTCCTAGCAGTCCATGGTGTATTCAACACTCTTCTCCAGCACCGCAGATCAAAGGCATCAATTTTCTTTCTATCATCTCTATTCACTGTACAACTCTCTGGTGCATAGCACATAATTGCAAAGACTATATCCCGGATCAGGAGTACCTTAGTTTCCAGCCTGTCATCGTTGCTCTTCAGTCCTTTTGAGACGTCCTTCACAGCTGACCTTCCCAGTGAAATTCATCTCGTGATTTCCTAGCTGCTGTTACCAAGAGTGTTGACTGTGGAGCCAAGTGAACAAAAACTGTTAACATCTCAATCTCTTCACCATCCATACTGATGCTCCAATTGACCCAGTGGTGAGAATCTTTGTTTTCTTGATGTTGAGCTTCAATCCATATTGAAGACTCTAGTCCTTGACCTTCTGCAGCAAGGGCTTCAGGTCCCCCTCAGTTTCAGCAAGCAGGGTGCAGGTTGTTGATGATTCTTCCACCAATCCTGATGCCACATTCCTCTTCATACATACCAGCATCTCGGATGATCTGTTCTGCATACAGATTGAAAAGGTATGGAGACAGAATACATCCCTGACTAACCCCTTCCTTGATTTTGAACCATGTAGTGTCTCCTTGCTCTGTTCTGACAACTGCCTCTTGGTCCAAGTATAGGTTTCGCATTAGCACAATCAAATATTCTGGGAATCCCATTCTTCTCAGAGATCCAGGCCATAGTCTTTACAATTATTTGCTATGCATCAGATAGCTGGACAGTGACTAAAGATAACTGACAGATGATCAATGCTTTTGAGTTGTGGTACTGGAAAGAGTGCTAAATGTCCCAGGGACTGCAGAAAGAACAAAGAGATACGTGCTGGAGAGGGTGAAACCAAGTTGCTCCTTAGCACGGAGGATTTTGATGCTCCATATGATATACTTTGGGCATTTTGTCAGAAGAGACCAGTCCTTGGAGAAGGATATCATGCTTGGAAGGATGGAGGGACCCACAAGAGGGGAAGACCCTTGATAAGATGGATTGACACAATAACTGAGATAATGGGGTTAGATGTGTTTGAGACAGTGAGACTGGCTTAGGATACGCAGGGTTCAGAGTTATCACAGGTGACTCAATAGCACATAACAACAGCAACCTATCACTTAGGGTCAGTCACTTGCTATGCCTCTGAGAGCTGGAAAATGAATAGGAATGACAGAAGGATAATTAATACCTTTGCACTGAAGTGTTGGAGAAATGTCCCAGGACTACCACAAGTACAAATATTATGTTATGGAAAGGGTATAGCCAGAGTGCTCTTTGGAGGCAAGGATGATGAGGCTCCACCTCACATACTTCAGGCATGTTGCTAGGAGCATAGCCATTCCTTGGAGAGGAACATGAGGCTTGGAGGGGTGGTGGATTGTTGACTAAAGAGAAGAAGACCCTCAGCCAGGTAGATTGACATGGTGACTGCTGCAGTGGGCACTAGTGTGTCAGAGATTGTAAGGTTGGCACAAGATAGGACAAGGTTCAGATTTGTTGTTCATAGGGATACTCTGAGTTGTACTTGACAGCACCTAAAAACAATAACCTATTAATTACTTATAATCACTGATTGTAAGCATTAATCATATCTTCAAATCTTCACAGCAACATCTGGACTAGTGTTTCACCAAAAACTTGGTACCATAACCAAACCAAATTGGTAAATGACGTAACTAGCACTTGGGATGTTTTGGGGTCATTGGTGGCATGATTGGTTATGTGTTGCACCACTAACCAGAAATTCAACAGTCCAAATTCACCAGTATCCTCTAGTAGAGAAAGATATGAACCGTTGTTGTTATTAATAATTATATTATTAATTATTGTTTCATTCATTTATAAAGTAGAAAAAAATTACTGATTAAAAGAGATAGTATCATTTCATACAAGGGTCAGTTTACCAAGAAAACAGCAGTCCTAAGGGTATATTGTTGTTGTTGTTAAGTGCCATCGAGTTGCAGGTGACTCATAGTGACCCTGTGAAGAAGAGTCCTCAACGCTTGGGTGTCTTTCATCCTCTCTCCAGGTTCATAGGGTTTCCGGAGGCAAGCTATTACGGAAGTGGATACCACTCCTGCTTCCAAGCTTTTTTCAGTCGGGGAACTCCATCCCACTCCCTGTCCATTGGGTAACCAGCCATTAACGCATTTGACACATCAGTGTCACAGTGTTCAGCCTCACAGCAACCACAAGTTACCACTGTATGGCAACTTGTACACCAGGGCTATACGACCTGCCACTCCTCAAAAAGCCAGAGGCCTATTCAGCTGACACTAAGTCTGTCTCCCAAGACCCTTGGCGTGTCGCGACCTTTCAGTACCTTACCTCTATCAAAATAGTAAATTAATCGTGCTGAATTTTTATATTTAAAGGATGTCATTATATCACTCTTAAATTATAAATCATTAAATAAAGCTTCTAGTGACTTTGATAATATCTCTAGTGACTTTAATGTTTTTTAAATAGATCATGAATGTAGGTCAAGCTATTCACCAATAAAGCTGAGTTTCCATTAGTATAAAGCATTGGAATCTTGTGATTGATAAAGAATATATACAATTCAAGAATTTCCCAAGAGTATATTTCTATTCTTTGCTAAAATCTTTAGGGAAGAGATGAAGAGTATAACTTCTCATAAGTGGCATTCTCACTACAGCTAGGTTTATCTTTTATGAAGTAATTTATAAAATCTCTTATTTAGCAAGTTAGTTCAGTAACATGTAGAATGTCTAAATTCAAGATTACAGAATCAATTTTCCTGTGGTATGCATCTAATAATAAAGACTGAAACTTATATAACTGAAAGGAGAAAGTAGAAAAATTCACAATTTAACTGCTCCCTCTCAGTAACAGATAAAACTGTTGCTATTAAGTGCCATTGATATCAAGTAAATTGTTGTTGTTGTTGTTATGTGCCGTCGAGTCGTTTCCGACTCATAGGGACCCTATGCACAACAGCTCTAAACCCTGCTCTATCCTGTGCCAACCGCACCGCCTCTGACACACCCATCCCGATTACCCCAGTCACCGAATCAATCCATCTCATAGAGGGTCTTCCCCTCCTGCGCTGTCC
>NW_006400102.1:1059417-1060782 GCF_000299155.1 Elephantulus edwardii | reverse complement strand
CTCAAAAGAAACCATGCAAGCAAGAAGAGAGTGGAAGGACATATATCAAACACTCAAAGAACACAACTGTCAACCAAGAATACTGTATCCAGCAAAATTATCCATCAAATATGAAGGAGAGATCAAGATATTCCCAGAAAAGCAAAACCTAAGAGAGTTTGTAAAAACAAGACCAGCATTGGAGGAAAGACTCAGACATGTCCTTCTTACAGAGGTACCACAGAAAGCATCATGGACCAAAGTAAGTAGCAACAACACCAAAAAGAACTCAACGCAATGATAGCAATAAAACCTTGCTTCTCAATAATCACACTGAATGTAAATGGTTTAAATACACCACTGACGAGAACAAGAGTAGCAGACTGGATAAAAAGCCAAAATCCATCAATATGTTGTCTACAAGAGACACATCTGAAAAATGAAGATAGAGACAGACTAAAAATAAAAGGGTGGGGTAAAATATACCAAGCAAACAGCAACCAGTAAAAAGAAGGAGTTGGGATATTAATCTCCGATAAAGTAAATATCGATGTAAAAACCATCACAAAGGACAAAGAAGGTCATTACATAATGATGAAAGGGTCAATGGAACAAGAGGACATAACAATAATAAATTATCTATGCACCAAATGAAAGACCTGCAAACTACATAAAACAAACATTAACAAAACTGAAAAAGGAAATAGACAACACTACTTTAATACTTGGAGACATCAATACACCCCTCTCAAGAAAAGACAGAACTACCAGAAAGAAACTCAACAAAGATACTGAAGAATTAAACCATACAATAAACCAGCTTGACCTCATAGATATTTACAGGCTAATGCACCCCCAAAACACACAGTATACCTTCTTCTCCAACGTACATGGAACATTCTCCAGAATAGATCACATTCTGGGACACAAGGCAAGCATCAATAAATTAAAAAACATAGAAATAATGCAAATCATCTTTTCAGACCATAATGCTACAAAATTAGAAATTAATAATAGGACGATAAAGGAGAAAAAAACATGCATTTCGAACCGGAACAACTCCTTGCTTGAACACGACTAGGTACTAGAAGAAATAAAAAATGAAATTTAAAAGTTTCTTGAAAGAAATGACAATGAAAACACCACTTACCAAGACCCCTGGGAAACAGCCAAAGCAGTAATTAGAGGTCAATTTATAGCATTAAGCAAACACATCAAAAGGCAAGAAAAATTAACCATTGATTCTCTAACTCAACATCTTCACCAAATTGAAAAAGAGCAGCAAGAAAAGTCGACACCCTCTAAAAAAACCGAAATTATAAAAATTAGAGCAGAAATAAATGAAATAGAAAACCAAAAAACAATGGAAACTATCAACAAAACTAG
>NW_006400102.1:1041432-1052851 GCF_000299155.1 Elephantulus edwardii | reverse complement strand
TTCCACACTCAGTTGGGTCACCTTTCTTTGGAATGGGAACAAATATAGATCTCTTCCAGTCAGTTGGCCAAGTGGTTGTTCTCCAGATTTCTTGTAAATTACTAGGTATAAAATCAGCAAGGATATAGAAGTTATATATCAACAAGGATATAGTGCAACACTATTAACCAGATTCATCTATTTTACTTTTATAAAACACTACTCAACAACAAATTATACATTTTATCAAATGCCTATAGAACAATCACCATGTCTTGAGTTTTAGAAGATATTTCAACTTGAATGAATTAAAATCATTTCAGATGTTTTCTGGCTATAATGTAATCAAAGTAGAAATCAATAACAGAAAAATAGCATAATATTTTTCAAATGCTTTGACATAAAAATAACACACTTCTACATAACTTGAAAGCCAAGGTATAAATTTAAAGGAAAAATAGAAAACGTTTTGAGGTTAATGAAAATACAACTATGCAGCTAAAACAATACTTAGAAATTCATGAGATTAAATTATTGAATTAGACAATATATTTGAAATGAAAAAAAAGAAAATATATTTGAAATTGTTATTATTGATTGCCATTGAATCGAGCACAACTCATAGTGATCCTATAAACAGAAGACCTGAAGCCTTTCTATATCATTGTTTCTCAAAGCTCACAGAGTCTTCAGAGGCATGTTGTTTAGGAAATAATTAGTAACCTAATTTTCTAGAGAAACAAAAATAGGATAAATCTAAAGCAAACCCAGGGAGGAAATACTAAAGAGCAGAAATCAGTTAAAACAAAAATAATACACAAAATCAGTGAAACAAAAAACCATGGTTCTTTTGACTGATACCCACGTGCACAAAATATAGGGAATGTCATAATAAACTTTCCTAAAGGATCATAAACTACTATGAACAAACCTTTACACATGAAATTGACAATTTAGGTTGGTCTTTTAGTTAAGCAGAATGGCTATGATGGTGCACTCTGGAGTTGCACTGCAAAACCAAAGGCGACACCTCTCTTGCAGCTGGAATCCACCGGTCTCGAACTGGGCTCCTCAGCAGAAAGAGGAGTCACCCCGAATCCCAAGGGAGAGTCAGTTCTGGCTCTACAACAGTGAGTTTTGCATTTATGTTTCAGAGTCTCCTGATACAAAAATTCTTCAGGGCTATATAGTTTCACTGGTACACTCTTTAATGGTAAACATTTTTCTTTAGAAAACAATCAATTCTATATAAAAGTAGGAGGGGGAAAAATGCTTCCTGAAGCATTTTCTAAAACCAAAAACAATACCCAAACAGAATTATAGATCAGTGTCTTTCACAAGAGTAGATGCAAAAAAGTCTCCAGAGATATTAGCAACCCAGATCCAGAAGAATATTAAAAAAAAATACACCATGACAGAAGGGGATTTATCTTCTGAGTAAAGATTATCCAAAAACAACTGGAACAGCACTGCCTGAAATGCAGGCTGGGTTTAGAAGAGTCTGTGTGGCACTAGGGATATTATAGCTAATGTCAGATGGATCTTGGCTGAGAGCAGAGAGTACCAGAGGAATGTCTGTGTTTCATTGACTATACAAAGGCTTTTGACTGTGTGGATCACAATAAACTGTGGCTGACTCTGAGAAAAATGGGAATCCCAGAACACTTGATTGTGCTTATGCAAAACCTGTACTTGCACCAGGAGGCAGTTGTCAGAACAGAGCAAGGAAACACTGCATGGTTCAAAATTGGGAAAGATGTGTGTCAAGGATGTGTCCTATCTCCATATGTTTTCAATAGGTATGTGGAACAGATTATCCAGGAAGCTAGGTTCTATGAGAAGTGTGGCATCAGGATTAGAGTTAGACTCATCAACAATCTGCATTATGCAGATGACACAAGCCTGCTTGCTGAAACTGAGGAGGACCTGAAGCATTTGCTGCAGAAGGTAAAGGACCGCAGCCTTCAATATGGATTGAAGCTCAACATCAGGAAAACAAAGATTCTCGCCATTGAGCCGATTGACAACATCGTGATGGATGATGAAAAGATTGAGATTGTTTACAGCTTCAGTTTGCTTGGCTCTACAATCAACACTCTTGGTATCAGCAGCCAGGAAATTAAACTATGAATTTCATTGGGAAAGTCTGCTGTCAGAGACCTCTCCAAAGAGCAAATACTTGAAGAGCAAATATGTCAGTCTGGAGACTAAGGTGTACTTGATCTAGGCCATAATCTTTGCAGTTACTTGCTATGCATCAGGGAGCTGGACAATTAATTACTAGGGATGATGATAGAAGGACAGTTGATGCCTCTGAGCTGAGCTGCTGGAGAAGAATATTGAATACACCATGGACTGCTAGGAGAACAAACAAGTTCATCTGGAGAGGGTGAAGCCAGGCTGCTCCTTGGAGGCAAGGATTCTGAAGCTTCGTTTGACATACTTTGGGCATGTTGCAAGAAAGGATCAGTCCTTGGAGAGGTACATCATGCTTGAGAGCGTAGAGGAACAGCACAGGAGAGGAAGATCCACAATGAGGTGGATTGATTCAGTGACTGGGGTAATGGGGATAGGTGTGTCAGAGACAATAAGATTGGCACAGGATAGAGCAGGGGTTAAGGCTGTTGTGCATAGGGTGGCTATGAGTCACAGGTGACTCGACAGCACATAACAACAGCAATTCTCATTAAATGTTATTTGTTGCAAATTACTTGACTATTCCTATTGATTACTATAATCTAAATCTAGACATTTAAAATTTTCTTAGGATAAGTTTATAAATGTCTATTGGCATGTTTTCAGCAGAAATATCTGAAGTCACCTATACTCTTACCAGCAATTTTTTATAGTATCCTTTGTGTCTTTGTCTATTCAGCCTTCTCCCCTTCTTTGTGATACTGATAGGCAAAACCTGTTGTGTTTTAATTTTCCAATGAATTTTTTTCAACACTGAAGTATACTAGTAATCTAATGAAGAAGAAAGCATGATAATATCATTAAACAGAAAAGGCATTTAAAATATAGTATCTACCTGTGACAAAAATTTTCCTCAAATTCAGAACGGAAGGAAGAGCATGTCTATAACCAAATAGTGTCTACTTTAAAAATGATAAACATTGTATCCAAATATAAAACATGACACTATATTGCCTCCAGAAGAAAGCATGGGAGAAAATCTTTGTGACCTGTGACTTAGCAAAAAAACCTGATTCATAGAATAAATCGATAAATCAGATATCATGAAAACAAAAGTTTTTTATTTGCAAAAATCAGTTAAGATAATTGAAAGGTTACCAAACTCTGAGACTTTAAAAATAAAACTAAACAAACAGAAAACCCACACTTAAATGTATTGTTGTTAAAATACTGAAAACCAAAGACACATAGTAGAGTGTAAGATTCTAGAAGGAAGTAGCTTCTCTTAAAGCAGGAACAATTTAGACACCTGACATTTCAGTAGAAACAAAATATTCTGAAAAGAAAGGAAATTAGTAGCAACTTCAAATTTCATACCTGATGGCAGGATCCTACCAGAGAAAAGATTAAGTAGAGGGATCTCATGTGTACACTTCAATTAAAAGACTACTGAAAGACAGGTGCTCTGGTAACCTATTGGCTAGGAGCTGTACTGCAATCATGAAGGCATGTGGTTTGAGGCCACCATCTGCTCTACTGGAGAAAACTCGCCAGAGGGTCAGCTGTGGGACTATTTCGACTCTATACAGCAGCAGCAACAACAAATACATTTTCTTTTTTAAAACTAATAAAGAAAATATTTTTCAGCAAAATTGTGACTCTAGATGAAAGGGCAGAAGTCAAGAAGATACAGAAAGTAATGAATGAAATTATAACTATACAGGTAAATCCAAGTGAACACTGACTATAATGCTCATAATGTCTTGTGAGGTTTTTAAAAATGTATTTGGAATTCTTAAGTACATGGAAATATGAGTATATTTATAGAGCAGAAGAGTAGACTTAAAGGACTGTAAATGTTTGCATTGTCAGGGAAGAGAGTAATGCCAACCAGACACACCACCAGCTCCTAGAAACCCTGTAGGACAGAGTCCACTCTGCCCCTAGGCCCTGTGGGCAGAGTCCATGCTGTCCCTTGGGTTTCCAAACCACTACCAGCTCATAGCAACCCTGTAAGGGCAGAGTCTACTCTGCCCCTAGGGTTTCAAAAACACTGCTAGCTCCTAGCAACCCCATAGGACAGAGTCCACACTGCCCCTAGGGTTTCTAACGCTACACTCTTTCTGAAAGCATACGTGTCATCATGGATTCAAAGTGTTAGCCAGTTAGGAGATGAGCACTTAACCACTGTACCACTAAGGTTCCTCAGAATGACCCTAGGTAAATAATCCTAAAATAGCACATCATTTCCATGCTAATGTGGGATTGTTGTTGTGTACCATAGAATCAGAACTTATCAATGGTTGACCTTCCAGTGGGTTTTCAGAAGCAGTTAATCACACAGAAAGAGAGTGTCCATCCTTCTCCCATAAGTGCCTGGTAGCCTAGAACCACATGCCTTTGGAATTGCAATGCAGCTTCTTGCCACTAGACCACCAGAGCTCCCTAATATGGAATATAATTTTTAAATAAATAAAAAGGAAAGTAGAAGAGGGGGAAAGCAACATAAACAGGCACATAGAAATCCTTGTTATTCACAATAGCAAAGAATTGGAAACAACCTAAGGGCCCATCAACAAATGAATGGATAGAGAAGCTCTGGTATATTCACACAATGAAATACCATGCTACATTGAAAAACAAGGAACTCATGCAATATTATTCAAAATGGGTGACCCTGGAGGACATTATGCTGAGTGAAATATCTCAGTCACAAAAAGACAAATACTGCATAATGCCACTGTTGTAGAACAGGACTCACATCAGGTTTGGGGTAAGACTGAGAAAAATTGGATAAATTATGTATACTGCATTGAATCAGATGAGGGAGAGAACAGTTTAAAAGCGATATATAATTGGGTAATATGGTTATGACAAGAGTCCAGAAGGAAGGTTACATAGTGGAGTGTACTCAGGGAGGATCGGGGTGGGGGGGGGTGTGATTATATACTAATGAAATTATTTTTCTTTTACTTTTCAAAGAGAAGAGTGAACTTGGGGGGAGGGGTGGGCAGGGAGAAAAGTGCAACAATGAATGAATGGAAATCCAAAATCTCTGTAAACATTCATTAAAATTATTTTTTTTTAAAAAAAGGAAATTTCTTAAAAAAAAAAAAACCACAACGTGAATGGAGAATAGTGTGGAACACAATGTATACAAACTTTGTAAGCAAACCAATATAAAATTAAAAAAACAAAAAACCAGTAGTGACTTGGTTTCATACAGAACTGGGTAGATCTTCTCCAAATTAGTCCACTTGCTCAAAAGAATTAAAAGTCTTTTGTAATAGCACTTGGAGATAATTTCAGAAATATTATTTAAATAAATGAAGTTTCAACTAGTAAAAAAAAAGAAATCTTTGTTTTTGTGTACAATAGTGTCAGAGACAACTCATAGCTGACCCTCCAGCGGTTTTTCCAGGGCATGGGAGGAGATTGCCCACCTTTCTCCCACAGAGCAACTGGTAGTTTCAAACTTCATCCCTTCAGGGTTGCAGCACAGCTTCTTACCACTAGGCCACCAGAGTTTTAAAAGTCCTTAGTAGTAGTGTTAATAGATCAGGCTTTAAATGCAATAACAGTAACAAACAACTGTGTTTTGAATATAAGAAACAGAAGACTACTAAAGATTAAAAGACTAGAAAAAGATATAACATGGAAAGGCCAAGCTATTTTTATATCAAACAAAGCAGCTTGTAAAGTACAAGCTTAATGGTGAAAGTTTCATTCACTAGAAAGATATAATAATTCTATATTTACATATATTTCATAATGTACCCTTTATACACACAAAGCAAAATTTAACACAGCTGAAAGAAGAAATAAAAACCTCTGTGGGTTGTGTCAGAGACCATGATTTTTGGCTCAGGATTGGGCCAAGTTCAGAGCTGTTGTTCATATAGTTGCTGTGGAGAAAAGATTGAAACTGTCAGTGACTTCATCTTACTTGGATCCACAATAAAGGCACTTGGTGGTAACAGGAGTCAGGAGATCAGGAGACATATTGCACTGAGAAACTTTGTAGTTAGGGACCTCTACAAATTATTGAGGAGCAATCATGTTAGTTTGAAGATTAAAGTGTGCCTGATGTCAGCCATGGTCTTTTCAGTCATTTGCTGTACATCTCAGATCCGGACAATGATGGCAAAAGAAAAAATGATGCCTTTGAGTTGTGGTATTGGAGAAGAGTACTGAATATCCATGGACTACCAAAAGAGCAAACAGATAAATCTTGGAAAAGGTACAGCCAGAGTGGCTTTTGGAGCTAAAGATGATAAAGCTTCATCTCACATACCTTTGGGCATGTTACTATTCCTTGGAGAGGGACATCATGCTTGGAAAGAACAAGACCCTCAACCAGGTGGATTGATGAATTGACACAGTGACTGCAGCAATGGGCTCAAGTATGCCAGAGATTGTGAGGATGATACAGGATAGGACAAAGTTCAGATCTGCTGTCCGTAGTGCCACTCCCATGGTGAACTCAACAAATAATTACCATCAAATTGAAAGAGTCCCAGCTGACCCTCCAAGATGTTTTCAGAGGCTATAAATCACATGGGAGAAGATTGTCCATCTTTCTGTAGCTCGAGGATTCAAACCATGCATCTTTCGTTTGGCAGTGCAACTCCCTACCCATGAGACCACCATACATCTATCTCTAAAGCAATCTTGTCACCAAGTGGATGGAAAACACAGCCTGACTCAGACCTGTTAGACTACTCTTATGGAGTTGAATGTAGGGTACAGTTGATCCCTAATAAAATTCTGTGCTACCTAATGAGGGAAGAAAAGGATGCTGCATATGGAAAACAAAAATAATATTCATTAGGACAAGAAAGGTTACTGACCCAAATGTTGGACAGGAGAGGTGATAATTGCCAAGAAAAATAATTAACTTAAAGAATTCATGTGAGTAGTGGGAGAACTGCAGGATGGGGGGTGGAGGGGAATGGAAAGAGACACCGTAGGAAGTAATGGGAAAGGGATTAGAATGCACAGCATCATAAATTCTGTCTCTGTATTGTCCTTGGTCAGGGTGCACACACCCAGAACATTTTATACATTCATTGATTTGTTTTCCCTTCATGGTCCAGTGGATAGGAGGTGCAGAATAGATAAGACCCATGTTTGTATGAGGCTTATATTTTTTTGTAGGGAGGATGTGGGAAGGCAAACAGATAGAAGGTTCTGTATGCAACCTATGAGAAAAAAAAAAACACAAGAGGGATGTTGGCACTAGTTCAGTCAGTCATAGGAAATAATATTAGATCTGAAATGTTGGGACAAGGGGACAACTAGTTTGGAGACCTGAGTGAGTTACAGCATACTTGGCATGTTGGAGAAACAGGACAAAGACAAGTGTGCTAGAGCCAAGACCAGCTCGCAGAAGATAAAGGACTGGAAGGAACTCAGAAAAGACTGGCACAAGGGTGTATTTCTGTTTCTTTTAGATCCAATCCCCTGTATAAACCAACTGTCCTCAAAGGAGTCACATGGCCTCCTTGCTGGCCCACACCTTCTGAAACAAACCAGCCTCAGTGACTCCAGGAAAGCCCCCTTGTCTGTTACTAATCTACCCAAGGACAAGGCAGTGCCAGCAGCTGCCACCATGCCAGAGCCAGCAATGGAAACTACCCTCCAGGCAGGAGGTAGTGGTACCCCTCACGGACTTAGCAGAGAGTGTGAGATGCCCCTGGCACCTATGGAGACTCTTGCTACCCAGCATGCCACACATAGCACTGGCCAGGAAGTCTGTGCCCAATATCCAGGGGAGCTTGTCCCAGCCCTGGAAGCTAGCATTCATGGGGAGCCCCTGCCAGGTCTGGCAGCTGAACCAAGCCCCCCTAGCCCAGTTGCTCCCCAGCCCCCCAGCCCTCCACTGGGGCCTACTGCTCCCACCCAGCCTTCTATAGCCTTGGAGTCTGATGGAGAAGGACCGCCCCCCAGGGTGGGCTTTGTGGACAACACCATCAAGAGCCTGGATGAGAAGCTGCGCACTCTGCTCTACCAGGAGCACATCCCAACATCCTCTGCCTCGCTGGGGACCCCAGTGGAGTTGGGCGACAGAGACTTCACCTTGGATCTTGCTCCTTCAGCTCTAGTTGACATGCCCCCAGTACCTGCCCTGCTGCCCCAGCCAATGGTGAGTGACCTGTGTACTTGGCAGGAGTGATACGTTTTGGGAGGTGAGGTGAAGGAGGCAGGCAGACAATCAGCACTACCCAGCCCCAGTGCCCCGTTCTGTTCTTTCTGGGTCCAGACACCCACATGCATTTGCAACAAGGTCCAGTTGTAGAGCATGGGCCTGAGATGGAGTACCTGATGGAGTAGCCTGGGATAAAGATGTCTGCCCTGTGTGGCTGGATCCCAGCAGGGGAAGGGTGTAGGAGGTGGAGACTAACCCTCAGGGACAGAGAAGAAGGTGGTGCACAATTTAGCTGTTAGATATGTTAATAAGTCTCATGCTGTTTTCTTCTCCTTTTGCTTCCTGAAGTTGGAAAACTTGGAAATGGTGAAGGATCAGATGGATGTGCTGGAACAGAGTCAATCTTCAGTAGTAACAGGTAAGTAACATTGAAGACCACTGACTGGCCATACTGCAGCTGCGGGTGGGGGATGTTCACAGGGAGCCACTAGGCCTCAACACTGTTCCCCACACCACTTCTTATGACATCACATTTTTTTTGACATTTTGCAGAAGCTATACTAATTAAAATACAGTGAGTTCTAGATTAAGCCAAACTAATGAAATGGAAAATCTTCCTTCTGATAAATAAGAAAAAGCCCTGACTAGGCTTTTAGGAATTTAGGAACTGAATTCTAAACAGTAATCTCTTCTGCTCTTCCTCAGAAAGGCTTCAGAATACAAGTATTTTTTTTAATTTATTAATAATTTCAATGAAAATTTACAGAGACTTTGGGTTTCCATTCATTCATTGTTGCACTTTTTTCCCCTCCCAACCCTCCCCCCTAGTACACCACCCTCTTGGAAAAGTAAAATAAAAATTCTTTCATTGTTTTACAATCCCTCCCCCCAGGTCCACTCCACTATGCAGCCTTTGCTCTGGACTCCTGTCATGACAAAAATACCTAATAACATATCCCTTTGAAACAGTTTTCTTCCTCATCTGTTTCAATGCAGTATACATTATTGAACCCATCTTTCTCAGTCTTCTACCAACCCTGAGGTCAGTCCTGTTTTATAACAGTGGCACCATGCAGTATTTGTCCTTTTGTGATTGAGATATTTCACTCAGCATAATGTGCTCCAGGGTCACCCATTTTGAATAATATTCCTTGTTTTTCAATGCAGCATAGTGAATAGGTTTGATAGAAAGAGAATTGATGCCTTTGAGCTGTGGTGCTGGAGACGAGTGTTGAACATACCATGGACTGCTAGGAAAACAAACAGGTTTGTCCTGGAGAAGGTGAAGCCGGAATGCTCCTTGGAGTCAAGGATTCTGAAGCTTCGTATGGCATACTTTGGGCATGTTGTAAGGAGGGACTGGTCCTTGGAGAGGGACATCATGCTTGGTAGAGTGGAGAGGCGGCAAAGGAGAGGAAGACCTCCTTCGATGAGATGGATCGATTCTGTGACTGTAGCACTGAGAATAAGTGCATTTGAGATGGCTACGTTGGCACAGGATAGAACAGCATTTAGAACTCTTGTACATAGGGTCGCTATGAGTTGCAAGTGACTCGATGGCACATAACAACAACAACATAGTATTCCATTGTGTGAATATACCGGAGCTTCTCTATCCATTTGTTTGTTGATGGGCACTTAGGTTGTTTTCAACTCCTTGCTATTGTGAACAAATCCGCAATAAACATGGGTGTGGATATATCTGCTTGGATGTCAGTTATGGTCTCTTTGGGATATATTCCCAGTAGTGGATTTGCTGGTTCAAATGGTATCTCTATTTGCAACTTTTTGAGAAAGCACCATACCGCTTCCACAGTGGTTGCCCATTTTACACTCCCACCAACAGTGAATAAGGGTTCCAGTTTCTCCACAACCTCTCCAGCATTTGCTGCTTGCTGTTCTGTTAAATTTTGCTATTCTGACAGGGGTGAGATGATATATCATAGCTGTTTTGATTTGCATGTCTCTTAGAATCAGGGATTTTGAACATTTCTTCATGTGCTTGTTGATCATCTGAATGTCTTTTTGGTGAAGTGTCTGTTCATATCCTGTGCCCATTTTTCTATTGGATTATTTACCTTTATCTTGCTGTGGTGCTCAAGTATTTTATAAATTCTAGATATAAGTCCCAGTCTGTGGCTTCCCTTTTTACCCTGTTGGAGAAGTTTTTGGATGTGCATAGGGATTTGAGTCTTAGAAAGTCCCATTCATTTATTTGATCTTCTCCTGGTTGTAGGTTTTTCAGGATACTTGGAAGACCGTTTATATTGTAGATTAGGACTTCTAGTGTTTCCAAGCTTTTCTTTAATGAAGATTATAGTCCTTGATTTTAGTCCTAGGTCCATGATCCACCTTGAGTTGGTTTTTGTGTATGGAATGAGGTATGGATCTTGTTTGAGCCTTTTTCAGATACTTTTCCAATTTTGCCAACACCATTTGTAATTTCCCCACTTAACCGATTTCATCTCCTTGTCAAAAATCAGTTTACCATACGTAGATGGGCTGATTTCCAGGTTCACAATTCTATTCCATTGATCTATGTGTCTGTCATTGTACCAGTACCATGCTGTCTTCACCACTGTGGCAGTGTAATAGGATTTGAAATCAGGGAGTGAGATACCTCTTACCTTTCTTCTATTTTTAAGTGGTGCTTTGCTTATTTGCAGCTTCTATCCATTCCAAATGAAACTGGAGAGTGCCTTTTTCCATAGTGTCGAAGAATGGGAATGGTATTTGTATTGGGAGTATGTATTGTATTGGTAATTGTATTGGGAGTATGTATTGTAATGGTAATTGTATTTGGAGTCCATTAAACATGTAAATTGCCTTTGGCAGTTTTGCCATTTTCACAATATTGAGTCTTCCTATCCATGAGCAAGGGATATTCTTCCACTTTTCCAGGTCTCTTCTTATTTCTTGTAGTAATGTTTTGTAATTTTCTTTGAATAGGTACTTCGTGCTTCTGGTTAAATTTACTCCCAAGTATTTAATCTTGTAATTAGCTATTGTGATGTTGTTGTTGTTATGTGCCATCGAGTCACTTGCAACTCATAGCCACCCTATGTACAACAGCCCTAAACTCTGCTCTGTCCTGTGCCAATCGCACTATCTCTGACACTCCCATCCCAATTATCCCAGTCACTGAATCAATCCACC
>NW_006400102.1:1036059-1039487 GCF_000299155.1 Elephantulus edwardii | reverse complement strand
ACTTTGCTGAACTGGTCCACTGTGTCCAATAGTTTTCTTGTTAAGTCTTTAGGGTTTTCTAGGTATACTATCATATCATCTGCATAGAGAGAGAATTTTACCTCCTCTTTGCCATTTGGATACCTTTTATTCCCTTCTCTTGTCTTATTGCTGTCGACTTCCAATACAGTATTGAATAAGAGAGGTGATAGTGGGCATGCTTGCCTGGTTCTTGTTCTTAAAGGGAATGCCTTTAACCTTTCTCCATTGATAACAATCTTGTCTCTCGGGTTTGCATAAATACTTTTTACTATGTTGAAGAAATTCCCCTCTAATCCTATTTTGTTGAGTGTTTTAATCAGAAAATGGTGTTGGATTTTGTCAAAGGTCTTTTCTGCATCAGCTGATAGGATCATGTGGTTCTCATTCTTTGCTTTGTTAATATGATAAATTACATTAATTTTTTTCCTTATGTTGAACCATCCTTGAATACTTGTTATGACTCCCACTTGGTCATGGTGAATTATTTCTTTGAGGTATCAGAATACCAGTATCCTAGGCAGCTCAATGAAGCTGTAATAAGATGGGGCTATCTGAAAGGAAATACTTGTGAATATCTCTGGAAACTGTTTGCATTGGTTTGAATATACTCCATGTCTCTAGGCTTGGATGTGGTATTCCTTCTCAGTGGAACTTCTTTTTTTTTTTATTGTGGTAAATATCCATGTTTCATAAGTGCCATTTCAACAGTCTTCACATGTAAAATATAGTGACATTAATTAGGCTCAGATTGTTATTCAGTCATCACTATTATAAACTCTTAAGTTAAACCATTACTGATTTTTTTTCACATGTGATTTTTAAAAAAATATTTTATATTGGTTTATTTACAAAGTTCACATCTGATCTTTCCCATTTCCGTTATTCTTCCCCTCCACTCATCAAATTGTGTGACCCTATGATTAACTCTCCCAGCCCTCCTGCCCATCCTCACCTCTCTGCTCCCATCTCCCCTCCTTGAATCCTTATACTTATTCTACAATAATATTGTTGTTGTTATGTGCTGTTGAGTCACTTGCGACTCATAGCGACCCTATGTAAAACAGCTCTAAACTCTGCTCTGTCCTGTACCAATCTCATTGCCTCCAACACACTTATCCCAATTGCCCCAGTCACCAAATCAATCCACCTCCCAGAGGGCCTTCCCCTCCTGCACCTGCCCTCCACCCTCGCAAGCATGATGTCCTTCTCCAAGGACATCTCCTTACAACATGGCCAAAGTATGTCAGATGAAGCCTCAGAATCCTTGCCTCCAAGGAGTAGCCCGGTTTAACCCTCTCCAGGATGAATCTGTTTGTTTTCTTAGCAGTCCATGGCACCTTCAGCACTCTTCTCCAGCACCAAAGCTCAAAAGCATCAATTCTCCTTCTATACTCCCTGGTCATTGTCCAGCTCTCTGACACATAACAAGTGATTGCAAAGACCATGGCCTGTACCAAACACATCTTAGTCTCCAGAGACACAAACACACTGTTGTTCTTCAGTACTTTAGAGAGGTCCCTAACAGCAGACTTTCCCATTGCAATATGTCTTTTAATTTCCTGGCTACTGCTGCCAAGAGTGTTGGCTGTGGAGCCAAGCAAACTAAAGCTGTGAACAATCTCAATCTCGTCACCATCCATCCTGATGCTGCCAGTTGGTCCTGTGGTGAGAATCTTTGTCTTCTTGACATTGAGCCTCAATCCATACTGAAGGCTGCAATCCTTGACCCTCAGCAGCAAGCGCTTCAGGTCCTCCTCAGTTTCAGCAAGCAGGGTTGTGTCATCTGCATAACGCAGATTGTTGATAGATCTTCCACCAATCCTGATGCCACATTTCTCCTCATAGAGCCCAGCCTCCCGGATGATCTGTTCTGCATACAGATTGAAAAGGTATGGAGACAGGACACATCCCTGGCATACGCCCTTCCCAATTTTGAACCATGCATTGTTTTCTTGCTCTGTTCTGACGACTGCCTCTTGGTTCAAGTTTCACATTAGCATGATCAAGTGTTCTGGGATTCCCATTCTTCTCAGAGTCAGCCACAGTTTGTTAAAGTCTTATGTAATATTTATTCTTATGGAACTGAATTAGTTCACTTAGCATAATGTTCTCTAGTCTCTCCCAAATTAGGTAGTAATTTAAGAAAATCATTGCTATTGTGTGCTCCCTAGTATTCCATTGTGTGAATGTGTCATAATTTCTCAATCCATTCCATTGTGGTTGCTGTTGGACACTTGGATTGTTTCCATGTTCTTTCCATGGTGAATAATACTGCTATGAATAATGGTGCACAAATCTCTGTGCTTCATTTCTCATTTTCTTGGGGTATATTCCAAGTGATGGAAGCTGGGCCATATGGAATTTCTATGTTCAACTTTTTGAGGAAGTGCCAAACTGCTTTCCAGAGTGGTTGTACCATTTTACAATCCCAGCTATGAGTTCTTATCTCACCACATCCTCTCCAACTTTTATTGCTTACTGTCCTGTTAAGCTTTGCCACTGCTACTGGGATGAGATGATATCTTATTGTGATTTTGATTTATATCTCTGTTATTGCCAGTGATTTAGAGCATGCCTTCACGTGTCTTTTGATCATCTGAATATCTAATATCTTCCTCTGTGAAAAGTCTTTCTATGTCTTTTGCTCATTTGTAATTGTGTGATCAGTCTTTTTCTTATGGTGGCCCTGTAGGCTTCTGTAAAGTTTTGATACAAAATCCTTGTCTGAAATGGTATTGCCAAGTATTTTTTCCCTGACAGTAGGTTGTCTTTTCACTCTGCTGTATAATGTTTTTGATGTGCACTAGGATTTAATCTTTAGAATGTCCCAATCATCAATTTTATCCTCTCCAGATTGTGAATATCTGGCTGTATTTGGCAGTCTCTTTGTACCTTAGACTAGGCCTTTTAAGCTTGATCCCAGTTTGTCTCTTAGGAACTTCATTGTTGAGGACTTTATGCTGAGGTCTCTGATCCACCTTAAGTTAATTTTTGTGTATGGTGGGAGCTGTGGATCCTGTTTCAGCTTTCTGCAGGTAGCAGTCAGCTTTGCCAACACCATTTATTGAAGAAGTTATCATTTTCCCATTTGAAAGGTTTTATTTCCTTGTTGAATATCAGTTAACTATAGATAGCTGAGTCAGTTTCTGGGTTCTCAATTTTGTTACATTGGTCTATGTGCCAGTATTTGTTCCAGTACCATGCCTCCTACTTCATTTTTTTTTCAGAAGTGCTTTGCTTATTTGGGGTCTCATTCCCTCCAAATAAACTTGAAAATTTACTTTTCAATCTCTGTGAAAAATGAATTTGGTATCTGTATTGGGATTGTGTTGAACATGTAGATTGCTTTGGTAGGATTGCCATTTTCACAATACTGAGTCTTCTTATCCATGAACAGGACACATTTT
>NW_006400102.1:1032591-1035769 GCF_000299155.1 Elephantulus edwardii | reverse complement strand
TGGCCGGAGGCACCCGCTTCCCCCACAGCCGCCATCCTGGCTCCAAGAATTCTCTCCAGTACAAGACCACCTTGCGGCAGTGTGGTGGCTTCACTGTACCAGTCTTGAGGAGGGCCAGTGGCCAGCATCCATCCTGGACCACCTAATAAATATTGGAAGGAGGAGTGGCATCCACTTCTGTAATAGCTTGCCTCTGGAAACCCTATGAACCTGGAGAAAGGGTGAAAGACACCCAAGCATCGAGGACTCTCCTTCATAGGGTCGCCATGAGTCGCCTGTGACTCGATGGCACTTAACAACAACAACAACATCTCCATTTATGGTCAGTTAATGTCACTCTGGAAATTAAAGTGTGCCTGATACAGGCCATAGTCTTTTCAATCACTTGCTATGTGTTAGAGAGCTGGACAATAACTAGTGAGGATAGAAGGAAAATTGATGCCTTTGAGCTGTGGTGTTGGAGAAGAGTATTGAATATACCATGAACTGCTAAGAAAATGAACAGGTTTATCCTGGAGAGGGTTACACCAGGCTGCTCCTTGGATGCAAGGATTCTGAAACTTCATCTGACATACTTTGGACATGTTACAAGGAGGAACCAGTCCTTGGAGAGGGACATCATGCTTGGGAGGCTGGAGGGACAGCACAGGAGATGAAGACCCTCTATAAGGTGGATTGATTCAGTGACTGGAGTAATGGGGGTAGGTGTGTCAGAGACAGTGAGATTGGCAAGGGATAGAGCAGGGTTTAGGGCTGTTGTACATAGGGCTGCTATGAGTCACAGGCAACTTGACAGCACATAACAACAACAACAATGTAAATGAGATTGCTTTCTTGGTTTCCTTCTCTGAGTTCTCTTTGTTATTGTAGAGAAATCTCACTGATTTTTCTATATTGATCTTTTATCTGCCACTTTACTACATTGCTTTACTAGCTCTAACAGTTTTTTTGTTTTTGTTGTTGAGTCCTTGGGATTTTCTGTGTACACTATCATGTCGTCTGTATATAGCAGTAGTTTAAACATCTCTTTGCCAGTATGGATGCCTTTTATTTCCTTCTCTTGTCATATTGCCCTAGCAAGCACTTTCAGTATAATATTGAAGAGAAGTGGTAATAGTGGGCATCCTTGTTTGATCCCTATATGCAAGGAAAATGCTTTTAGTCTTTCTCCATTGAGAATGGTATTGGCTCTTTGTTTTGCATATATAATTTTCACTATGTTGAGGAAATTTCTTCCTATTCCAGTTTTGCTTGTGTCTCTATCAGGAACAGGTGTTGAATTTTGTCAGATACCTTTTCTGCATCAATTGCTAGGATCATATGGTTCTTGTAATTTGCTTTGTTCATGTAGTGCATTATGTTGACTGAAATTATGTTGAACCATCCTTGCATACTTGTTATGAATCCCACTTGGTCATGACAAATTATTTTTTTTATGTGCTTTTGGATTCTATTGGCTAGGATTTTGTTAAGGGTTTTTGAATCCATATTCTTGAGAAATACTGGTCTGTAGTTTTCTTTCTTGGTAATATATATTGTAAGCAGGCGTGGCACCATTTCCTAAACAACATGCCTCTTGAAACTCTATGAACTTTGATAAATGTCAATAGTTATAGAGGAGCTTCAGGCCTTTTGTTCATAGGGTCGCTATGAGTCATGTTCAACTCAAAGGAAATCAACAATAACAACAGTTTCTTTGCCTGTTTTTTGGTATTAGGGTTATGCTTGCTTCATAGAATTTACTATGGTAGTATTCCTTCTTTTTCAGTTATTTTAAATTTAAGTAAATTGGTGATAGATGCTCTCTGAATGTTGGGTAGGATTCAGCGGTGAAGCCATTTGGTCCAGGACTTTTCTTATGGGGAAGTCTTTTTATGATCTGTTCAGTTTCTTGTTGTGATGAGTCTGTTCAAGTGTTCCATATCTGTCAGTGTCAGTTTGGTAGGGCATGAGTTTCAAGGAATTTGTTCATTTCCTCTAGGTGTTTGAATTTACCAGAGTGTAACTTTTCATAATATTCCAGTATTATTGATTTAATTACTTCTGCTTCTGTTGTGATGTCACCACTATCATTTCTTAACAAAGTTATCTTTGTCTTATCTTTTTTTTCTTTTGTTAAGTTTGCCAGTTAATTTTATTGATTCTTTCAAAAATCCAGCTCCTGATCTTATTCCGTTATTTCAGTTGTTTTTCTGTTTTCTATCTCACTGATTTCAGCTCTTGTCCTTACATTTTTTTTTCTTCTGAGACTGTATGATTAGATTGTTGTCCTTTTTCTATTTTATGATGGTGCTAAGTTAGGTAATTGATGATGATTCTTTCTTCGATTTTTATGTGTGTGCCTATTGCTGTGAACTGCTCTCTGAGGACTGCCTTAGGTGCATCCCAAAGGTTTCGGTATGTTGTATTTTCATTTGTTTTGAGGAATTTTTTATTTCATTCTTTATTTATTTGTAATCTAATGATAGAATTTTGCACAATCAACATCTTATTCATTGCAAGTACATTTTATAAGAAACACAAATGCAGGCTATACACATGGATTTCACCTAATATATGCATAGACATCAGATTAATTACATCTGTGGAAAGACTTGCTGGAGAAGCTCATTATCAACTGTGAAAACTAGACTATGTGCTGATTGTGGAACAGACCACTAACTACTTATATGCGAATTCAAGCTTAAGCTGAGGAAAATTAAATCAAGTCCACAGGAACCAAAATTTGACTTTGAGTCTTCCCACCTGAATTTCAAAACCATCGCAGGAATAGGTTTGAGGCCTTGGACATGAATGAGTGAAGACCAGATGAGCTGTGGGAAGATATGAAGAATATCATCCAGGAAGAATGCAAAAGATCATTACAAAGACAGAGGGAGAAGACCAAGGTGAATGTCAGAAGCAACTCTAAATATTGCTCTGGAGCACCAAGAAACCAAAGCAAAAGAAAGAAATCAGGACATTAAGGAGTTGAACAGAAGATTCCAGAGGGCAGCACAGGAAGACAAAGTATTACAATGAAATGTAAAATGAGCTGGAGTCAGAAAATCAAAAAGGCTGAACTTGTCCAGCATTTCTC
The DNA here is from genome assembly GCF_000299155.1 of Elephantulus edwardii. Lineage (NCBI taxonomy): Eukaryota > Metazoa > Chordata > Mammalia > Macroscelidea > Macroscelididae > Elephantulus > Elephantulus edwardii. Next base: position 1,032,690 of record NW_006400102.1, on the reverse strand, counting down.
TATTTTTTTAAAATGTTTTTTGTTATTAATTTCAATGAAAATTTACAGACTTTGGATTTCCATTCATTCATTGTTGGACTTTTCTCCCCTCCCAACCCT
>NW_006400102.1:1030010-1032491 GCF_000299155.1 Elephantulus edwardii | reverse complement strand
CAGTGTTTCTTAAGCTGAAGGAACTGAAGAACAAATTCAAACCTTGAGTTGCAATACTTAAGTATGTTTTGGGCAGAGTATTAAATGATCCAGGAAACATTAAAAGAAGATGGAAAGAGTATTGAGAGTCATTGTCCCAAAAGGAATTGGTGGATGCAGAAGAATTTCATGAAACAATGTATGAGTAAGAGACTGTGATGATGAAAGAAGAAGTTCAAGGTGCTCTGAAAGAATTGGCAAAAAACAAGGACCCAGGAATTGATGGCATACCGATTGACATATTTCAACAAACAGATGCTTCCCTGGATGAGCTCACCAAGTTGTGCCAAGAAATTCACCTGGCCTACTGACTGGAAAAGATCTTTTTTGTTCCCATTCCAAAGAAAGGTGACCCAACAGAGTGGAAATTATCAAACAATATCATTGATATCACATGCAAACAAGATTCTGCTAAGATTTTCCAAAAATGACTGGAACAACATATCAAACAGAGAACTACCAGAAGTGCAGGCTGGGTTTAGAAAAGGCCATGGCACTAGGGATATTATAGCTAATGTCAGATGGATCTTGGCTGAAAGCAGAGAGTACCAGAGGAATATCTATCTGTGTTTTGTTGACTATACAAAGGCTTTTGACTGTGTGGATCACAACAAACTGTGGCTGACTCTGAGAAGAATGGGAATCCCAGAACGCTTGATTGTACTTATGCAAAACCTATACTTGGACCAGGAGGCAGTTGTCAGAACAGAGCAAGGAAGCCCTGCATGGTTCAAAATTGGGAAGCGAGTGCATCAAGGATGTGTGTTGTCTCCATATCTTTTCAATCAATATGCAGAACAGATTATCCGGGAGGCTGAGCTCCATGAGAAGTGTGGCTTTATGAATCTGCTTTATGCAAATAACACAACACTGCTTGCTGAAATTGAGGAGGACCTGAAGCACTTGCTACAAAAGGTCAAGGACTGCAGCTTTCAATATGGATTGAAGCTCAGTATCAAGAAAACAAAAAGATTCTCACCACTGGGCTGACTGGCAGAATCATGATAGACAATGAAGAGATTGAGATTGTTGACAGCTTCAGTTTGCTTGGCTCTACAATCAACGCTCTTGGTAGCAGCAACAAGGAAATTAAAAGAGGAATTGCTTTGGGAAAGTCTGCTGTCAGAGACCCCTCCAAGATACTGAACAGCAATGATGTCAGCCTGGACACTAAGGTGCGCCTGATCCAGGCCATGATTTTTGCAGTTACTTGGCTATGCATTAGAGAGCTGGACAATGACTAGGGATGATAGAGGGAGAGTTGATGCCTTTGAGCTGTGCTGCCGGAGAAGAGTATTGAATATACCATGGACTGCTAAGAGAACAAGCAATTTTGTCCTGAAGAGGGTGAAGCCAGGTTGCTCCCTGGAGCCAAGGATTGTGAGGCTCCGTCTGACATACTTTGGACATGTTGGAAGGCAGGATTAGTGCTTGAAGAGGGATGCGATGCTTGGGATGGTGGAGGGACAGCACAGGATAGGAAGACCTTTGCTGAGATGGCTTGATTCAGTCACTGGGATAATGGGGATAGACGTGTCAGAGACAATAAGATTGGCAAGGGATAGAGCAGGGTTTAAGGCTGTTGTACATAGGATCACTATGAGTTAGTTGCAGGTGACTTGACGGCACATAACAATAACAACAACAATCATGTTTTAGCAGAGAGTTATCCAGTTTCCACATGGGTGGTTTTATAAACTTTACCCTCCTGGTTAATTTCTAGTTTTATGGCACTGTTTTCTGAAAAGATACTTTGTATTATTTCAGTGGTTTTTTTTTTTTTAAATTTGTTGGGGCTTACTTTGTGTCCTAAGATATGATCAATTCTTACAATACAAAATGTGCACTTGAGAAGAAAGTGAATTGAGTTTTGATTGGGGGTAGTACCCTGCATACATCCACAAGGTCAAGTTGGCTGATTGTGAACTTAGATTTTTCTCCATGTTTGTTGAGCTTCTTTTGGGTTGAACTATCCTTTGGTGATAGTGTTGTGATGAAATCTCTTACTACTATTCTGGTACTATTTCTTTCTTAATTTCTGTTAATGGTTGTTTTATATATTTTGCAGGTCTATCATTTTGTGGATAAATGTTGACCAAGGTTGTTTCTTCTTGATCTATAGTGCTTTTAATCAGTATGTTATGCCCTTCCTTATCTTTTATGGTGATTTTCATTCTGAAGTATATGTTATCAGAGATTAGTATTGCCACTCCTGCTTTTTTCAGGTAGCCATTGACTTAGTATATTTTTTCCCAGCCTTTGATTTTGATTCTGTCTTTCTCTTCTTTTTTTTAGATGTAGCTCTTGAAGGCAACATGTTGATGGACTTTGGAGTTTTTTATCCATTCTGCTACTCTTCGTCTCTTTTTTTTTATGTCTTTATTTTTCATTTCAATGAACAGCTACAGAGATTTTGGAATTCCATTCATTCATTGTTGCACC
>NW_006400102.1:1027603-1029013 GCF_000299155.1 Elephantulus edwardii | reverse complement strand
CTTCCCTTTTTACCCTGTTAGAGAAGTTTCTGGATGTGCATAGGGATTTGATTCTTAGAAGGTCCCATCCATCTATTTTATCTTCTCCTGGTTGTAAATTTTTCAGAATACTTGGAAGAGTCTTTATGTTGTGGATTAGAACTACTAAAGTTCTTCCAAGCTTTTCTTGAATGAAGTTTATAGTCCTTGGTTTTAGTCCTAGGTCCGTGATCCACCTTGAGTTCATTTTTGTATATGGAGTGAGGTGGGGATCTTACTCTTTGTCTCTTAATTGGCACATTTAGTCCATTCACATTAAGTGTGATTATTTGTCATGCCAGGTTTTACTCTTGCCATTTGTAGTGTTTCTTTTTGTTTTTGTTTGTTTGTTTTGTTTTGTGTTTGGTTTTGTGTTTTGTTGTTTGGGGTTTGCTTTTGTTTTTGTTGTTTTGGGTGGTTTTGTTTTGTTGTTGTTGTTTTTTTTTTTTGTCACAGTGGTCCATCCACTTTCCTTTGGCATCTCCATGTGAAGGATTTCACTTAAAATTTCTTGTAGTTTTGGTCTAGTTTCACAAATTCTTTAACTAACTTCTTTTCTGCAAAGGGTCTAATTTCTCCTTCATATCTGATAGAGAGCTTTGCTGACTGGGTATAGGATCCTTGGCTACCAATTATTTTCTTTCAACTTTCTATATATGTCATCCCATTTTCTTCCAGTTCACATGGTTTCTGCTGAGAAATCAGAACTTAATCTAATTGTTCCCCTTTGCAGGTGAATCTTTCTTTTTCTTGTGCTGCTTTTAAAATTCTATCCTTATCTTCTGATTTGTAGAATTTGACTATGATAGTTCTTGATGGGGGTTTTTGGTGAGTCTAGTCTATTTGGTGTTCGCTGCGCTTCTTGAATGTGGATTTCCCTTTTCTTCAGATTACCTGGGAGGTTTTCTTTGAGTACTTCTTCCACAATTTTCTCAGTGACTTCCCTGTTACTTCCATGTTCTGAAAATCCAATCATATGTATGTTGTTCATTTTGATGTTATTCCACATGATTCTAATCTTTTCTTAATTTTCTTTGCATCTCTTTTTTTTTATTACCGGTGTTTTGGACACTTTTGCCATTTTGGTCTTCATATTATGGATTTCATTTTCATGCTTTTCTATAATTTCCAACCCTGTGTTAGCTGGATGCATTTTCATGCTTTTCTATAATTTCCAGTCCTGTGTTAGCTGTACCCTCTCTGTCTTGTAATAATTTTTTTATCTATACTTTAAATTCTTTCTTCTATCTTTTGCATTTTTTTCCATAGTTATTCAAGTTGCTTCTCAGCAATATATTTCTTCTGGATTGTTGTCTCTGGGGTATTTGCTCTCTCTCTTTTTTTTTTTTAATTTTTTTTTACAGAGGTTTTGGATTTCCATTCATTCATTGC
>NW_006400102.1:1016464-1027379 GCF_000299155.1 Elephantulus edwardii | reverse complement strand
ATGTCAGACCCATTCTACAACAGTGGCACCATGCAGTATTTGTCCCTTTGTGACTGAGATATTTCACTCAGCATAATGTCCTCCAGGGTCACCCACTTTGAATAATATTGCATGAGTTCCTTATTTTTCAATGCTACGAAGTATTCCATTGTGTGGATATACCACAGCTTCTCTATCCATTCGTTTGTTGATGGTCCCTTAGCCTACTTCCAACTCTTTGCTATTGTAAACAAAGCTGCAGTAAACATGGGTGTGCATATATCTGCTTGGATGGCAGGCATGGTCTCTCTGGGGTATATTCCCAGTGGTATTTGCTCTCTTAATGATTTCCATTGTTTCTTCCATCATTTGAATCTTCTTCTCTTGCTCTCCTCATCAATGTATTTCTTATGGTTCTATCCAGGGTATTGATTGGGTCTGCTTTTTTAGAAGAAGAGTTATTTTATTTTTTCATGATGACTGAGGCAGATTGTTTCTTTCTTGATATTATGTGAATCTTTTCTTAGTTGATATTCTTGTTGTTGTTATGTGCCATCGAGTCACATGCAACTCATAGTGACCCTATGTACAAAAGCCCTAAACGCTATTCTATCTTGTGCCAACCTCACCATCTTAAATACACTCATTCTCACCACTCCAGTCACAATATCGATCCATCTCATCGAGGGTCTTCCTCTCCTGCGCCGTCCCTCCACTCTCCCAAACATGATGTCCCTCTCCAAGTACCAGTCCCTCCTTGCAACATGCCCAAAGTATGTCAGACGAAGCCTCAGAATCCTTGACTCCAAGGAGCATTCCGGCTTCACCCTTCCAAGACTAACCTGTTTGTTCTCCTAGCAGTCCATGATATATTCAACACTCTTCTCCAACACCACAGCTCAAAGGCAGTAATTCTCTTTCTGTCATCCCAATTCACTATCCAACTCTCTGATGCATAGCACGTAATTGCAAAGGCTATAGCCCAGATCAGGAGCACCTTAGTCTCCATTCTGACTTCGTTGGTCTTCAGTCCTCTTGAGAGGTCCCTCACAGCTGATCTTCCCAGTACAATTCGTCTACTGATTTCCTGGCTGCTGCTACCAAGAGTGTTGACTGTGGAATCAAGTAAACTAAAATCTCAATCTTTTCATCATCCATACTGATGCTGCCAATTGACCCAGTGGTGAGAATCTTTGTTTTCTTGGTGTTGAGCTTCAATCCATATTGAAGGCTGTAGTCCTTGACCTTTTGCAGCAAGCGCTTCAGTTCCTCCTCAGTTTCAGTAAACAGGGTTGTGTCATCTGCATAATGCAGGTTGTTGATGATTCTTCCACCAATCCTGATGCCACATTCCTCCTCATACAGCCCAGCATCTCGGATGATCTGTTCTGCATACAAATTGAAAAGGTATGGAGACAAAATGCATCCTTGATGGACCCTCTTCTTGACTTTGAACCATGTAGTGTCTCCTTGCTCTGTTCTAACGATTGCCTCTTGGTCCAAGTATAGATTTTGCATTACCAAAATCAAATGTTCTGGGATTTCCATTTCCATTCCCTGACTCAACGTTAGCCAAAGCTTATTGTGATCCACACAGTCAAAAGCCTTTGCATAGTCAATGAAGCACAGATAGACATTCTTCTGGTATTCTTTTCTTTCTGCCAAGATCCATCTAACAGTAGCTATAATATCCCTAGTACCACGACCTCTTCTAAATCCAGCCTGCACATCTGGCAGTTCTCTGTTGACATATTGTTCCGAATGTTTTTTGATAATTTTTAGCAGAATCTTGCTTGCCTGTGATATTAGTAATATTGTTCAATAATTTTCACACTCTGTTGGGTCACCTATCTTTGGAATGGGAACAAATATCAATCTTTTCCATTCAGTTGGCCAGCTGGCTGTCCTCCAGATTTCTAGCTGATGTTAGGTTGTTGTAACTATATAATGACCAGAAGTATAGCAATGTTTTGTGAAGGACCTGTATATTTGTTCTCCCGTCATGCAGTGTTTTCCCCAAAGTAGCTGAATGGAAAAACATGAAGCCTACTGGTCCCTTTGAGAGTATAGTTCTGCTCTGACATGGATATTAGCATCGACACTCTGTTGGTAGGTTTAATCTACTCTCCAGATAAGAAAACACCAACAGTCCCAGATCAATGAGAGGCCTATCCCCAGTACCTTGCGGGGCTTTGGGTTCCACAACCACAGTTGTGCTGGCCACTGCCTGGCATGCTATCATCTTCCTCAGGCTTTCTGCTCTCACTTCCCCTCATTTCTTGGTATTTGTGTACAGAGTCATCCCTCAGCAACACTCAGGACCCCAGCAGAGGAGCATTTCTGGACTCAGCTATTGTACCTACGCCCCTCAAGGTAAGAGACCTTGGGTGAAGTGTGCAACTGAGTCACTTGGGCTTGCTTCCCATGGGGTTAACATGAATCTTTTCTTTCTTGGCTTGATCCTAAGGATGCTTCAGCTTCAGTCATCCCCGTACATTTGGAGCCTATGGAGACCACCCCTGAGCCTAAACAGCACTGTCCATGGTTGCTGGCCACAGAGGGTGATGCTTCTGGTCCTTGTACACAAGGCCGTCTGGAGGAGAGGCCAGAGCAGCAGGGTAGCAGCTCACCAGCCAAGACTGTGGGCCGCTTCTCAGTGGTCAGCATGCAAGATGAGTGGACCCTCGCCTCCCCTGGCCTGCGCTACTCAGCCCCGCCTGATGTCTACCTTGATGCACTTCCTACCAGTTCCAATATGAAGCTGGTAGTGAGGCGTGTGCACACCGCCTCCTCCATCGAGGTTGGGGCCGGTGAGCCTTTGTCCACTGACTCTGGGGATGAAAGTCCACAGAGGAGACCCCCAGTTCAGAAGCAGACTTCCTTGCCCGGCAGCAGTGGTGTGGCCAGTGACTTTGTCCGGAAAGCCACAGCCTTCCTACATAGATCCTCAAAGACTGGGTCACTGGGCCCAGACATGCCCAGCCGGCCTGGCATCAAGGTCCCCACCATTAGTGTCACCTCCTTCCACTCCCAGTCATCTTACATCAGCAGTGACAATGACTCCGAGTTTGAGGACACTGACATCAAAAAGGAACTGCAGAACCTGCGTGAGAAGTAAGTGTCTTTGTGGTGGGGCAGGCTGCTGGATGGGGGTTTCTGAACTGTGAGGAAGGTACATGAGGTGGAGGAGGTGAAGGAGGGGCTCTGGGATAGTCAGGAAGGCATATGGGGGATGTGGGAGGAACTTCTGGACTGTCAGGAAGGTGTTCAACTCAGGCAGGTGGGTTAGGGATCAGGGTGGCAAGAAGAACTCATAGGACTTGAGAGGTTCATGATCTCTGCCTTCTGGCCAAGTCCCAATTGTGTTTGAGTCTCTTCTTATGGTTTAACCACTCCTCGCTGGACCCCCCTGGGCACCTCTGCTATGAAGTCTGAGTATTGTCCAAGCATATTTCCTCTCCTTGCCCTCATACTTCAATCTTCCCATCCTTCAGTGGTGTAGGAACTGGGAAGAGAGAAATGCCCCTGAACTGTCTATAGGGACAAGAAGCAGTTACTGAGGTATAGTGGAGACTGAATCCACCAGTGAGAGAAAAGCACCTTTCCTTTAGAATGAAGTGCTTTTGACCTGGCTTTCCTTCAAATGGGCTAAGAAAGAACAAGTAGAAGGCACTGGTTCCCCCTCCCCCTTCTTAGTATGTGACTGGAATCAGCCAGTGTCTGTGCTCCCCTCCCCCATAGCTGCCTTGGAGTCACAGCCATCACATGGTGACACTGTAGATTTGGGCTGTGTGTTCCACAGGGTTTCCACTGGCTGATATTTGGAATATCACCAGGCCATGCTTTCTAATCTATTTTAGTCTGCAAACTCTGTTGTTCAGCATTCTAGCAACATGAAATGCTCTGCTGAAAGACAGTGGCAGTGCTTGAAATATGCTTGCTGAGAATCAAATCTGGGTCTCCTGAGGGAAGGTAAAAACTCAGCCACCAAACCAGCACCATTCTTCATTTTCCTGCTGTTGTTGTGTACCATCAGTCAGAATCGACCCACAGCTGGCCATTCAGTGGATTTTCAGAGACAGTTAATCACATGGGAGGAGATCGCCCATCCTTCTCCCATGGATCTGCAGGCCACCAGATGTCCCAGTGTTTCAGGGAAACCTAAGAGGGGTGTAGACACCAGGGAGGAAGTGCTTGATATATACGACCACTGCTGTCAGAGACACACATGAGGGTTTAGTGTGGTTAAGTGAGATCAATGGGAGGTCCAAAATGGGCACAACTTGAAACAGGTGCACCACCCTCCCTGTCTTCCTGCCCCCTCCATAATAGCCCTACCTCCACTGCTCCTGCCCGGGACTTCACGTGGGCTTGTCTCACTGGAAGGTGAGGCTGAGGAGTTCGAGGTCCAGTCAGAAGCAGGTCTGGGCATTGAACCATGGCTGTTTTGGCTACTGAGAGTGGAGAGGGGATGTAGTGGTACCCACTGTACTCTTTGAACAGCCTATAGCCTGCATGGGAGTAAAGTGGCTAGTCTGCATATCTGGGAGCATGGTGACAGGGCCCTCGGCTGGGAAAGCATGACTCACAAGAATGACCTAAAAGGAAAACAAACATATCAGTCTAGATTCAAGAAGGAGCAGGCCAGCATAAATAGTTCAGGTTTTCTCTTATAGCTATAGAGGAGTCAGGGAATGCTTGCTTGAGAAAAGGGGAAGGGAAGATTTGAAACTAAATTGAAGAGGCTTCTTTATATCCAGTAGCAGGTATGTAGTGGTTCTCAAGCTTCAGCACACATTTGAAGCATTGGAGACTGTCCAAAAACAGATGTCTGAGCCCACCTAGAACAGCAGAGTCAGGGGTGGGACATGAGCCTGTGACCTTCCTCCAGGATCTCAGAATCCCGGTGCCTGGCTCAAACTCATGCTAGACACAATGCCCTAGGAGCAAGCAAGGGAATGGTTCCTGGAGTGGAAGTTGTGTTACAGTCAGGCTCCCAACAGTGTCCCCAAAGGAGAGTGTAGGAACTAAATAGCGACCAGTCTGAGCTTTAGGGAGTACATCATGCCTGGAAGCAGAATGTTGCCCTGAAGTTAGTCTGAATTCAGTATCTCAGGTTATTCACTGTCCCCTATGTTTCCACCATCTCATACTTTGTTTTTCTTCCCAAGACCTCATCTATTGTAACAACATTTTTCTGGTTTTCTCCAGCATTTGCAGGCAGAAAAGCAGGTGTTTTGTTTCTGTGGTTTGGTTTTTCTTTTTTTAATTGGCTAAAGAAAGTTGTTTTTCTAAAACAGATCTGGTAGGTGTTCAAGATAACATCAGAATTTTCTTCTTCGCAGGTTTTTATCCTTGCTCTTCAGTTTCCTCTTCCATTCTTGTCAGCCATCAAAGTATATTTCATGCTTTTCCTTAGCTCTTTTATAATTGCAGGGTCACATACTATTTGTCCTTTTGTGCCTGCTTTGTTCTGCTCAGCATAATGTCTTCCAGTTTGTCCCCATTATGCAGTATTTCCAGAATTCTTTGTTCTTTAGCATTGCATAGTAGTCCATTGAATGTGTGCACCATAGATTGTTTTTCCTTTGGTGTGCACATCTCTTCTTCTCCTAGCTCTTACTTTTTTGAGATAAACGTCTAGTAGTGGAATTTGCTGCAAAAATAACATTTCTAGTTCTAATTTTTAAAGGAGAAACTATGTCATTTTATACAGTGGCTTCTCTGTTTCCACAGTTCTATCAATGGTGAATGAAGGTTCTAGTCTTTCCATATCCTCAGCAGCATTTCTTTTTCTTGTCTTAATAAACTTTCCTAGAATGGGGTGAGATGATATCTAATTGTTATTTTTATTTACATTTCAGCAATAGTTCTAGGGTTCTCTGATGACCTAATGGGGAAAGATTTACACTCCCAAGAAGGGTAGTCTCCTCCCATGTGATTTACAACTTCTGAAAACCCACTAGAGGATCAGCTCTATGTTCGTTCTACCTCAACAGCAGTAAGGAGGAGGAATTATGGTGGGTGGAAGGGGATTCTGGTGGCATAATTCACATGGATGTTTGCTGTTAACCCACAGACTGCACTGCTTTTGTCAGTGTGAATCAGGAGAAATATGAACAATCTTCTCCCTTGATTTTTGTTGTCGTCGTTGTTGTTGTTATGTAACGTCAAGTCGCCTGTGACTAATAGCAACCCTATGTACAACAGCCCTAAACCCTGCCCTATCCTGTGCCAGTCTCATTGTTTCCAACACACCTACCGCCATTACCCCAGTGACTATATCAATCCATCTGTTCGAGGGTCTTACTCTCCTGCACTGTCCCTCCACACACCCAAGCATGACATCCCTCTCCAAGGTCTGGTCCCTCCTTACAACCTGTCCAAATTATGTCAGACGAAGTCAGAATCCTTGCCTGCAAGGAGCATTCTGGCTTCACCCTTTATAGGATAAACCTGTTCGTTCTTTTAGAAGTCCATGGTATATTCAATACTCTTTTCCAACACTACATCTCAAAGACATCAATTCCCCTTCTATCATCCTTAGCCATTGTCCAGCTCTCTGATGCATAGCAAGTGATTGAAAAGACTATGACATGTATCAGGCGCACCTAAGTCTCCAGACTGACATCGTTAGTCTTCAGTACTTTAGAGAGGTATCTAACCACAGTCTTTCCCATCGCAATATATCTTTTAATTTCTTGGTTGCTGTTGATTGTGGAGCCAAGCAAACTAAAACTCTGAACAGTCTCAATCTCGTCACCATCCATCATGCTGTTGCCAATCGGCCCAGTGGTGAGAATCTTTGTTTTCTTGGTATTGATCCTCAATCCATACTGAAGACTGCAGGTCCTGACCTTTCACAGCAAGCACTTCACATCCTCCTTAGTTTCATCAAGCAGGGTTGTGCCATTTGTATAATGCAGATTGTTGATGTGTCTTCCTCCAATCCTGATGCCACATTTCTCCTCATAGAGCCCAGCCTCCCAGGTAATCTGTTCTGCATAAAGATTGAAAAGGTATGGAGATCGGAGACATCCCTGGTGTATACCTTTTCCAATTTTGAACCATGCAGTGTAATAGAGTTATGCACATTAAATGATTTATTCATTGCAAATACCTTTTATAAGAAATATAAACACAAGCTATACACGTGGATTTCACCTGATGGTATGCATAGGAATCAAATCGATTACATTTGTGGAAAGACTCGCTGGAGAAGCTCAATATCAGCATTGAAAACCAGGCCGGGTGCTGATTGTGGGACAGACCAACTACTCATATGCAAGTTCAAGCTGAAGTTGAGGAAAATTAAATAAAGTCCACAGGAACCAAAATTTGACTTTAAGTCTGTCCCACTCAAATTTTAAAATCATCTCAGGAATAGATTTGAGGCCTTGAGCACCAATGAGCGTAGACCAGATTAGCTCTGGGAGGATATCAAGAAAATCATCCATGAAGAATGCAAAAGATCATTACAAAGGCTGAAAAAGAAGAAAAGACCAAGAGGGATGTCAGATGAGACTCTGAATATTGCATTAGAGTGCCAAGAAGCCAAAGCTAAAGGAAGAAACCAAGATACTAAAGAGCTGAACAGAAAATTTCAAAAGGCAGCCCAGGACAACAAAGCAAGATACTATAATGAAATGTGCAGAGAGCTGAAGTCAGAAAATCAAAAGGGCCGAACTCGCTCAACATTTCTTAAGCTGAAGGAGCTGAAAAACACAGGTGACAATACTTAAGGATACTTTGGGTAGAACTTTAAATGATCCAGGAAGTATCAAAAAAAGATGGAAGGAGTACACAGAGTCACTGTATCAGAAGGAATTGGATGACACAGAAGAATTTCATGAAATAACACATGAGCAAGAGCCTATGGTGATGGAGGAAGTTCAAATTCCTCTGAAGGAATTGGCAAAAAACAAGGTTCTAGGAGTTGACGACATATCAATTGACATGTTTCAACGAGCAGACACTGCCCTGCATGTATGTGCTCACAAAGTTTACCAAGAAATCTGGAATACAGCCAGCTGGCTGGCTGACTGGAATGGATCAATATTTGTTCCCATTCCAACAGAGGTGACCCAACAGAGTGTGAAAATTATCAAACAATATCATTAATATCACATCCAAGCAAGATTCTGCTGAAAATTATCCAAAAACATTCGGAACAATATGTCAACAGAGAACTGCCAGATGTGCAGGCTGGATTTAGAAGAGGTCATGGTACTAAGGATATTATAGCTACTGTTAGAGGGATCTTGGCAGAAAGGAAAGAATACCAGAAGAATGTCTATCTGTGCTTCATTGACTATGCAAAGGCTTTTGACTGTGTGGATCACAACATGCTTTGGCTGACTCTGAGTCAGGGAATGGGAATGGGAATCCCAGAACATTTGATTGTGGTAATGCAAAACCTATACTTGGACCAAGAGTCAGTCATCAGAACAGAGCAAGGAGACACTACATGGTTCAAAATCAAGAAGAGGGTCCATCAGGGATGTATTTGTCTCCATACCTTTTCAATTTGTATGCAGAACAGATCATCCAAGACGCTGGGCTGTATGAGGAGGAATGTGGCATCAGGATTGGTGGAAGAATCATCAACAACCTGCATTATGCAGATAACACAACCCTGCTTACTGAAACTGAGGAGGACCTGAGGCACTTGCTGCAGAAGCTCAAGGACTGCAGCCTTCAATATGGATTGAAGCTCAACACCAAGAAAACAAAGATTCTCACCACTGGGCCAATTGGCAGCATCAGTATGGATGGTGAAGAGATTGAGATAGTTAACAGTTTTAGTTTGCTTGGCTCCACAGCCAACACTCTTGGTAACAGCAGCTGGGAAATCAGGAGATGAATTGCATTGGGAAGGTCAGCTGTGAGGGACCTCTCAAGAGGACTGAAAAGCAAAGACGTCAGGGTGGAGACTAAGGTGCGCCTGATCCAGGCTATAGTCTTCGCAATTACATGATATGCATCAGAGATTTGGACAGTGAATAGGGATGACAGAAAAAGAATTGCCACCTTTGAGCTGTGGTGTTGGAGAAGAGTGTTGAATATACCATAGACTGCTAGGAGAACAAACAGGTTTGACCCAGAGAGGGTGAAACCAGAATGCTCCTTGGAGTCAAGGATTCTGAAGCTTTGTCTGACATACTTTGGGCATGTTACAAGGAGGGAGGGACTGGTCCTTGGAGAGGGACACCATGTTTGGCAGAGTAGAGGAGCGGCGCAGGAGAAAAAGACCTTCAATGACATGGATCGATTCTGTGACTGGAGTGATGAGAATGAGTGCACTTGAGATGACTAGGTTGGCAGAGGATAGAACGGCATTTAGGGCTCTTGTACATAGGGTCACTATGAGTCGCACGCCACTCGATGGCACATAAGAACAACAACAGTGTTTCCTTAACTCTGTTCTGATGACTGCCTCCTGGTCCAAGTATAGATCTCACATTATCACGATCAAGTATTTTGGGATTCCCATTCTTCTCAGAGTTAGCCACAGTTTGTTGTGATCCACACAGTCAAATGCCTTTGCATAATCAATGAAACATAGACATTCCGCTGGTACTCCCTGCTTTCAGCCAAGATCCATCTAACATTGGTTACAATATCCCTAGTACCACAACCCCTTCTAAACCCAGACTTCACTTCTGGTAGTTCTCTGTTTATGTGCTGTTCCAGTCATTTTTGGATAATCTTCAGCCGCATCTTGCTTGCATGCGATAGTTCTATAATTTCCATACTCTGTAGGATCACCTTTGTTTTGGAATGGGAACAAATATAGATCTATTCCAGTCAATTGGCCAAGTCGTTGTCCTCCAGATTTCTTGATACAACTTGGGGAGCACATCTGGACAGCATGTTAGTTGAAATATGTCAGTTGGTATACCATCAGTTCCTGAGGCCTTATTTTTAGCCAGTTATTTCAAAGAAGCTTGAACTTCTTTGTTCATTTCCGCAGATGTTGTTTCATAAAATTTCTGTGTCTGCCAATTCCTTTTGGTATATATAATGACTCTGTATACTCTTTCCATATTATTCTAATATTTCTAGGATCATTTAACATTCTGACCAAAGCATCCTTAAGTATTGCAACTCGAGGCTTGAATTTCTTCTTCAGTTCCGTGAGCTTAAGAAATGCTGTGTGAGTTCTGCCCCTTTGATTTTCTTACACCAGCTCTTTGCATATTTCACTTTAATGCTTTACTTTGTCTTGCCAAACTGCCTTTTGAAATCTTCTGCTCAGCTCCTTAATGTCCACTTCACAAATCCAACAGAAGGTCAGCTGTGGATTGGTTCCTACGTGATGAAAATGAGAGAATGAGTGAATGCCTGATGGGAGTTGTGCTGCTAACCCAAAGGCTGCTCGAATCCACCATCCATTTGAAGAAGATAGGCAATTGCCCCCTGTTACAAACTACAAACTCAGAAACATGATGAAGGGTCTCTATAAGGTGGAGCCCTACCCCATCAGCATGGAGTATTTATCCACTGAATGGCATATGAAAAAACATTCCCTCATACACTTATCAGAATGTTCTTCGGAGAACTCTCTGTTCATATCCTTGCTCCATTTTTATTATTAATTTTAATAGACATTTACAGAGGTTTTGGATTTCCATTCATTCATTGCCACACTTTTCTCCCTGCCCACTCCTCCCCACCAGCTCACTCCCCCCTCTGAAGAGAAAAAGAAAATATTCCTTCATTAGTATACAATTCCCATATCCCTTCCCCCCAACCCCCACCCGAGTACACTTCTCTATGCAACCTTAATTTTGGATTCCTGTGCTAACCATAATACTCAATCATATATCACTTCTAATCTGTTCTTTCCTTCATCTGTTTCAATAGAATATACATAATTTATCCATTTTTTTCTGTCATACTCCAGCCCTGATGTCAGACCCATTCTACAACAGGG
>NW_006400102.1:983258-1013134 GCF_000299155.1 Elephantulus edwardii | reverse complement strand
TTTTTGGTGTTGTTGCTAGTTACTTTGGTCCATGCTGCTGTCTGTGGTAACTCTGTAAGAAGGAGATCTCTCAGTGTTTCCTGCAGTGCTGGTCTTGTTTTTACAAACTCTCTTAGCTTCTGTTTTTCTGGGAATATCTTGATCTTTCCTTTATATTTTATGGATCATTTTGCTGGGTACAGTATTCTTGGTTGACAGTTGCGTTCTTTGAGTGTTTGATATATGTCTTTCCATTCTCTTCTTGCACGCATGGTTTTTTGCTGAAAAATCGGCACTTAACCTTATCCGTTCTCCTTTGTAGGTTACTCTTTGTTTCGCTCTTGCTGCTTTCAGGATTCTCTCCTTATCTTTGTTTCTGGCAAATTTAACTATGATATGCCTTGGTGTTTTTCTTTTGGGGTCTATTCTATATGGTGTTCACTCAGCTTCTTGAATATATATTCTCTCATTCTTCATTATGCCTGGGAAGCTTTCCTCTAATAATTCTTCCACAAGTTTTTCCGTGTCTTTACTTGCTTCTGCCTGTTCTGGGATTCTAATGATGTGCATGTTATTTCTCTTGATGGTGTCCTACATTATTCTTAGATTTTCTTCTTTTTCCTTCCTTTTTGATTCTGCTTTTTGCTCTAGCAGATCAGTGGTGACATTTCTATCTTCTATTTCACTGGTTCTGTGTTCTATCTCTTCAATTCTGTTTATCTCTCCCTTCATCATGTTGACAGCATCTGAAACATTGGACCTCATATTTTGGATCATGGTTTCTTGTTTTTCCAGTGCCTCTAGCACTTCATTTGTTTTATCTGCATTGTTCTGGATTTTTTTTAGCTCCTCCTGGTTTTTGCTTGTAGCATCCTGTAGTTCTTCGAGCTTGCCTTTCATCCATTGAAAATATTGAATCATTGCTCTTTTAAATTCTGTGTCAGAAAGTTCATCAGATTTTCTGGTTTTAGGAAATCTGTTGCTACTGCATCACCCTTTGGTGGTAACAACTTGTTTTGCATTTGTGTAGTGTGTGTAGTAGCTTGTTTTCTTCGAGATATTGATTTAAACTTGATCTGAAGACAATTTCTCTGAATTTCTGACTCAAGGAAAAGGTCACTTCAGAGCTTATGAGAGCAGTCTGTTGTAGGTATGTCAGATCCAGGTGCTCTGGATTAAAGGCAGGTTGATTGACTGACTGGTCGTGTAGTCACAGAAGTAGAGCCAAATGGGGTGGGGCAGGCAGGGAGGTGCAGTAGTCACCAGGGTGGGTCAACCAGTTGAGGGACCTCACTCAGACCTTAGCTGCCCAGGTGTGCTCATGATTGAGGACCCTGACTGAGTTCCCGCTGTCTGTCTCCCAGTCAGCAGTTCTCACGCAGTGGCCCCTACCCAGTGGCACTACCCAGTGCCCTCGTCCAGTGGCCCCTGCCTAGGAGGACCAGTGAAATTTCTGTAAAGCAGTACAGGTTTAAGATCCTGTGGTTCCTAAAACTATTTGTATCAATAAAAGTTCTTTTTAGAATTCCTATTGTCCACATTAAACAACAGACCCACTGGGTCTTAGTGGGGCTTCAGAGGATTCAGCTAATTTCCCCACTAACCTTTCCCCTTTCAAATGAGTCCAGCAGCTTCTGGCTTTTGCCGATCCAGAGTGCACACTGAAATGTGGACCAGAGTGCAACCCAGGCTGTTTTCGTACAGTTCTGACTCTAATCCATCAAAAGTTCTTATTCAAATTCCTACTGTCTCCATCATGCAACAAACTCACTGGGCCTTAGTGGGGCTTTAGAGAATTCAGCCACTTTCCCCACCAAGGTTATCCCTTTGAGATGGGTCCCTCAGAAGCTCAGCTTGCAGATTCTGGCTTTTGCTGATCCACAGTGCAGACCGAAATGTGGTCCAGATTGCAACTGAGGGTATTAGTTTGTTCCGAGTCTACTCCAGCAGAAGTTCTGATTCAAATTTCTACTGTCCACGTCATGCAACAGATCCACTGGGTCTTAGTGGAGCTTAAGCAAATTAAGCCAATTTCCCCACTAAGTTTTCTCCTTTCAAATGGGTCTCTTTGAAGCTCATCTATTGGCTTCCGGTTTTTGCTGAGTCACCGGGGCTTTGTTCCCACAGTTCCAATACTAAAATTTCAACAAAAGTTATGATTCAATTCCTATTGTCCACACCGCACCTCAGACCCTCCAGGTTTTAGTGGGCTTAAGAGAATTCAGCCGATTTCCCCACTAACCTTTTTCCTTTCAGGTGATTCTCAATGCAGCTCAACTCCGCTAGTGGGTTCCAGCTTTTTCTGGGTCCGCAATGGGACTGCAGCGGGGCAGGCATGCAGGGCTCCGGTTTTTAAAGCTTCTATAATAATATGTTAGCAAAAGTTCTGATTCAAAATCCTACTGTTCACGTCACGCTGTGATGGTCAGTCTCTGTGGAGCGTAAAGTACTCTCTGGTATCCCCTCTTTACACAGCTTGCTATCCCTCTGGCTCTTCACACTGTGCTCTCCACCTCCACCATCTTCCAACCCCTTGCTCAATTTTTTAAATTGGATTATTTGACTCTGTGGTTTAGATGTTGAAGTTTTCTATAAATTTTATATCAGCCCTTTGTCTAATATATTGTTTCTAAATATTTACCTCAGTATGTAGGGTCTTTTTTCACTCTTTCAGAGAAATCTTTTGATCCACATAAGAGTTTCAGAAAGTCTCATTCATACACTTTCTCTTCTGCTGTTTGTCTTGGTTATTTAGTTATAACTGATAGTCTGTTATATATTAGGTCCACATGGGTGTGCACATAATAATTGATAGTCTATGTCTACAGTCTTCAGTATCAACTGAAGCTCAGCATCATAAAGACAAAAATTCTCACCATTGGGCCCATTGGCAGCATCATGATAAATGGAGAAGAGATTGAGGTTGTTAACAATTTCAGCCTGCTCCACTCCACAATCAACACTCTTGGCACCAACAGTCAGGAAATTAGAAGGTGAATTGCACTGGGAAAGTCTTCTGCCAGGGAACTCTCCTAAGTGCAGAAGAATAATGATGTCAGTCTAGGGACTAAGGTGTAACTGATCAAGGCCATGGTCTTCGCAGTTACTTGCTATGTATCAGGGAGCTGGACAGTGACTAATTATGACAGAAGAAGAATTGATGCCTTTGAGCTGTGTTGCTGGAGAAGAGTATTGAACATACCATTGACCACCAAGACAACAAACAGATCTGTTCTCGAGAGTGTGAAACCAAGTTTCTCCTTGGAAGCAAGGATTTTGAAGCTCCATCTCACATACTTTGGCCATGCTTCCAGGAAGGACTAGTCCTTGAAGAGGAAGAATATCATGCTTGAAAAGGTGGAGGGAGAACACAGGAGAGGAAGACCCCAAATGAAATAAATTGACACAGTAACTGGAGTAATGAGGGTAAGTGTGTCAGAGTCAGTGAGACTGGCTCAGGATATGGTAGGGTTCAGAGCTGTTGTACATAGGGTCACTATGAGTTACAGCACATAACAACAAGCCTGCTCTGATTTTTTCTTTAGTTTTGGGTTTTACATTTAGATCTTCACCAATTTTGAATTAGTTTTCGTATATAAGGATTTTGTGTGATTTTTTTTATCAAATGAATATTCAGTTTTACCAACACTATTTGTTTAAGGGACTGTCTTCCCCATTTGCAGACTTTTGTCAAAGATTAGTTGCCCATACATGGATAGAATTATTGCTGTATTCTTAATTTTGTTTTATTGGTATGTGTCTTCCATTGTACTAGTATGGAGCTATTCTGACTATTGTAGCTATAAGTCTTAAAATTGGGACGTTCCAGACCTCCTACTTGGCTCTTTTCAAAAGTGGCTCTTTCCCTTCCAAATGAAGTTAGTGATTTTTCCATCTCTTAAAAAGTAATGAATCAGAAATGCAATTGCATTTTGTCAGCTGATCACTTTGGGCAGTTTTAACTTTTTATACAATATTATGTCTTTTTACATACACATGAAAACAATTTGGTCTTACATTTGTGTAGGTCTCTTTTTCATCTTGCAATAGTGTTTTGTATTGTTTTTGTTTTGTTGGGGGGTTCACCTCCTTATCATACCTTTTGTTGTGTTGTTGTTGTGATTGTAATGAAAGTTTACAAAGAGATTGATTTTACATTCATTAATTGATACATGTTTTCCTCCCTCCCCTAATTCACTTTATAATTTATGCCATGCTCCAGATTGTTAATTGTCATACACATAATGTCCATTCCTTTCAGATTGACTTTCTTTCACCTGTTCTGACACAGTGCTCCTTACCTATCAATTCTTTTCCTACTCTTCTCCCTGCCCCCAATTGCTATCAATCTTATGCAGTATTTGTGCTTTTGTGACTAAGATACTTCACTCAGCATGTCTTCCAGACTTATCCATGTTGTGTAATGTTTTCTAAGTTCATTGTTTTTCAGTGTTTTCTAATATTCTGTTGTGTGAATACAATTCCTATATCCATTCATTTGTTGGTGAGCATTTGGACTGCTTCTGTATCTTTACCATTGTAAATAACACTGCAATAAAAATGAGTGTCCATACATCTCTTTGTGTTACAGCTCTGATTTCTTTATGGTATATTTCCAGTAGTGAGATAGCTAGATCAAATGGTATTTCTATTTTTACCTTTTGGAGGAAGCATCAAACTGCCTTCAATACTGGTTATAACAGTTTTACATTCCCACCAGCAATGTATGAACATTCCAATCTCTGCTTCCAAACCTGTCATAGGATGTTATTGGTTGAATTGCCTGCAAGGCATAGTGACCCTATGTACAGCAGCTATGGACCCTTTCCCGTTCTGAGCCAGTCTCACTAATTCTGACACATCAACCCCCATTCTCCCTGTATCAATCTATCTCATCTGGGATCTTCCTCTCCTGCACTGTCAGTCCACCCTTCCAAGTATGATGTCCTTCTCCAATCTCTCCTTGCTATGTAACCAAATTAAGTAAGGCAGAGCTTCAAAATAGTAGCCTCCAAGGAGAGACTTGGTTTTGCCCTCTCCAAGACAGATCTGTTTGTTTTCTTGGCAGTCCATGATTTGTTCAAGACTCTTCTCCAGCACCACAACTTGAAGGCATCTGTTCTGTTGTCCCTAGTCATTGTCCAGTTCTCTGAAGCATAACAAGTAATTGATAAGACCATGGCCTGGATTAGATGCACATTTGTATCTAGACTGACATTGTTGCTCTTCAGCACTCTGTTGAGGTCCATAACAGCAGATTTTCCCAATGCATTTAATCTTTGATTTCCTGGCTGCTGGTGTTAAGAGTATTGATTGTGGATCTGAGAAAGCTGTAACTGCTAACAACCTCAATCTAAGAACTCTTTTACATTGTTGATGAGATTGTAAAATGGTACAACCACTCTGGAAGGAAGTTTGGTGTTTCCTCAAAAAGCTGAACATAGAAATTCCATATGACCCAGCTTCCACCATTTGGAATACACCCTGATAAAATGAGAACTGAGACACAAACATAGACTTGTGCACCAGTGTTCATAGCAGCGTTATTAACCTTGGTACGAACATGAAAACAGCCCAAATGTCCAAACACAATTGAATGGATTGAGAAAGTATGGTACATTCACACAATGAAATACTGTATTGCAGGAGCAATGATTTTGTAATCCAACCTAAGTTGGGAGGGACTGGAGAGCATTCTGTTAAGTGAACTAACTCAGTTACATAAGGACAAATACAGTGTAAGACTATTACTGTAGAAAGTGTATGAGGTTCCAAGCGGGGGGAGAAGAAGGGTGAGAATGGGCTGGGGGGGTTAATCATACAGTGGCACAATATGATGGGTGGAGGAAGAGGCGGGTAAAGGAAAGGGGAAATTTCTGGTGTGAAAAACAACGTATATGAACTTTGTAAATAAACCAGTATAAAATAAAAATTTTCTTTTAAATTAAAGAAAGATGAATTGCATTGGGGGAGTCTGCTAAAAGGACTAGTTCCTCCTAATAACATGCCCAAAAGTAAGTGAGATGAAGTTTTGACCATCCTTGCCTCTAAAGAGCACCCTGGTGGCACTTCCTTCAAGACACATTTGTTCTTTTTCTAGTCCATGGTATATATACTATACTCCTAGCCAACACCATAGTCCAAAGATAGATCTTCTCTTGTTGTCTATATTCAATATTCAACTTTCAAATGCTTAGAAAGCAATAGAAAATATCATGGCTTGGATCAGGGGCACCTTACTCTTTAAATTGATCCTTGCTCTTTAGCACTTTAGAGCAGATTTTCCCTATAAAATATATCTAATAATGGATGTTGATTGTGAATTCAATTAAAATTAAATTATTGACAACTTCAGTCTTTTCTCCATCATGTTACCTATTGTTCCAGTGGTAACAGACTTTGTTTTCTTGAGGTTGAGATATAATCCATGATGAAGACTGTAGTCTTTGCTCTTCTGTAGCTACTTCTTCAAGTCTTCTTCCTTTCTTCAAGCAAGATTATGTAATCTGAATAACAAACACGACTTGTTGATGATTCTTCCTCTACTTCAGAAACCACATTTTTCTCCATATAGTCCAGATTCTTAAATTATTTTGTCAGCATACAAACTGAATAGGTGTGGAGAGAAGCTATAACTCTGATGCACATCTTTTCTGATTTTAAACTATGCAATGTTCTCTTATTCTGTTTGGGAAACTTATTCTTGGTCTATGTGTAGATTTCACATAATCTCAGTTAAGTGTTCTGGCCTGGGATTCTAATTATGTTATCTATAATTTGTTATGATCCATACTGTCAAATGCATTTCGTAGCAAATAAAACACAAGTAAACACCTTTCTGGTATCTCTCAGTCAAGATCTATGTGACATCAGCAATGATATTACATAGAACAAGAACCATAAATCTAACAGTAACAAGGATATTGTACCATGACCCTTTCTGAATCCAGCCTAAATCTCCAGCATTTTTCTGTCAGTGTACTGTTGCAGCTGTTTTTAAATGCAAGATTTTACTTGCATGTGATATTAATTTTATTGTTCTATAATTTCCACATTCTGTTTCTGTTGGATAAGCTTTTTTTCTTTGTATTGTAATTTTAGTCAAAGTTTACACAAAGGTTGAGTTTTTATTGATTTATCAATACACATTTCCCTTTCCCAATTCACTTTGTCATGCACTTCTTGCTCCATATTGTTGTTATACATACAATTTCTAATCACCCATTGCTTTCAAAAAGTCCTTCCCTTT
The DNA here is from genome assembly GCF_000299155.1 of Elephantulus edwardii. NCBI lineage: Eukaryota > Metazoa > Chordata > Mammalia > Macroscelidea > Macroscelididae > Elephantulus > Elephantulus edwardii. Next base: position 1,005,906 of record NW_006400102.1, on the reverse strand, counting down.
GCCTATTCCAGCCATTCTTTTATTGTTCTCTTTCCTAGTCCATTGGATTTTTATAACAATTATCTTATGCAGTATTTGTCTTACTGGGTGGTAGCAAATGTGGTTGGACATATAGCTGTCCTGTTTCCTGAAACACCTCAATTGATACTCAATCAATTCCTGTAACTTTCTTTTTTACCAGTACCTTTGGTGCATCTTGAATTTCTTCCTTTAGTACTGTTGATTCTTGATTATATGCTACTTCTGAAATGTTACAGTGTCGACCAGTTCTTTTTGGTACAGTTGACTGTGTGCGTTCTTTCTAATCTTTTTTTGAGGCTTACTACATCCCTCGAGATTTTGTCCATAGCATCTTTCAGTATTGCACCTCAAGGCTTGAATTTGTTCTTCCATTCTTTCAGTTTGAGAAATGCTAAATGAGTTCTTCCCTTATGATTTTATAATTCCAGCTCCTTGCACATTTCATATAATACTTTGTCTTCTTGAGCTGTCTTTTGAAATGTTCCGCTCTCATACTTCCATATTCCTTCCCTTTGTTTGGCTGCGTTTTGTTCCATTGCAAGTTTCAAAGTCTTTTCTGTAAACAGTTTGGCATTTCCCCAAAAAGTTGTGCATATAAACCACATATGACTCAGCTAATCCACTACTAGGAATATACCCCAAGGAAATCAGAATTGAGACACAGACGGAGATTTGTACACCAGTGTTCACAGCAGCATTATTCACCATTGTAAGAATGTCGAAACAATCCAAATATCCAACCACAACCAAATAGACTGGGAAATTGTTTTACATTCACACAACAGAATACTATGCAGCACTCAAGAGCAACAGTTATGAAAAATGCTATATAACTTGGGAGAGGCTAGAGAGAGCATTATGCTAAGTGAACCAATGCAGTCTTATAAGGACAAATACTGCATAAGTCCATTATTGTAAAAATAGAAGGAGACCATTCCCACCAGCAAAGGATTCCAGTTTCTCCACAACCTCACGAGCATTTGTTGTTTGCTGCTCTTTAAATTTTACTATTCTTACTGGGGTGAGATGATATCTCATAGTTGTTTTCATTGCTAGAGATTTTGAGCATTTCTTCATGTGTTTGTTTGCCATCTGAATGTTTCTTTGGTGAAGTGTCTGTTCCGATCCTGTACCCATTTTTCAATTGGGTTGTTTACCTTTATCTTGCTGTGGTGCTCAAGTATTTTATAAATTCTAAATATAAGTCCCTTATCTGACATGTCATTACCAAATATATGGTGCAGCCACTCTGGAAGGCAATATGGCGCTTTCTCAGAAAAAATGCAAATAGAAATGCCATTTGACTCAGCAGTTCTACTACTGGGAATATACCCCAGAGAAACAATAACTGCCACCCAAGCGGATATATGCACACCCATGTTTATCACAGCTTTGATCACAATAGCAGAGAGTGGGAAACAACCTAAGTTCCCATCAACAAACGAATTGATAGAGAAGCTGTGGTATATTCACACAATGGAATACTACACTGCATTGAAAAACAAGGAGCTCAGGGAGCTCTGGTGGCCTAGTGGCAAGAAGCTGCACTGCAATCCCAGAGGCACATGGTTCAAATCCACCAGATGCTCTCCTGGAGAACGAGGGACAATCTCCTCCTTTACCAGTAAGATCTGCTTTGATGGTACACACACAAAAATAATAAAATAAAATTTTAAAGAAAGAAAAACAAGGAACTCATGAAATATTATACAAAATGAATGACCCTGGAGGACATTATGGCGAGTGAAAGATCTCAGTCACAACAGGACAAATACTGCATAGTACCACTGTTGTAAAACAGGATGACATCAGGGTTGGAGGGAGACTGAGACAGATAGGATAAATTATGTATACTGCATTGTTGCCAGGAGGGACAGGTCCTCGGAGAGGGACATCATGCTTGGGAGGGTGGAGGGACAGCACAGGAGGGGAAGACCCTCTATGAGATAGATTGATTCGGTGACTGGGGTAATCGGGATGGGTGTGTCAGAGGCAGTGCGGTTGGCGCAATATAGAGCAGGGTTTAGGGCTGTTGTGCATAGGGTCGCTATGAGTCACAAACGACTCAACGGCACATAACAACAACAGCATTGAAACAGATGAGAGAGAGAACTGTTTAAAAGGGATATATGATTAGGTATTATTGTCATGACAGGAGTCCAGAACAAAGGCTACATAGTGGATTGTATACCAATGAAAGAATTTTTCTTTTACTTTTCAAAGAGAAGAGCAAACTGGGGGGAGGTTGGGCAGAGGGGAAAGTGCAACAATGAATGATGGAAATCCAAAGTCTCTGTAAACGTTCATTAAAATTAATTAATTTTAAAAAACAAAACAAAAATAGAAGGACAACTAGTAAAACATATACAGGAACTCAAGAAGAGGGGAAAGAGGAGCAAAGAGGTGAGGATAGGTAAGGGTGAAACCACAGGGCTACACAGTTTGGTGAGTGGAGGGAGCCAGGACAGCAAATGGGAAGGATCTGAGCAAAAAGACAGGGTAATGACAGGCAAGGTCCAATGATGATTGATTTTATAAATTATAAGGTATGAGAATGATTGTATGAAACAATGTGAAAGAAGAATAGTGTGAAAAACAATGTATATTAACTTTGTAAGCAAACAGTTTTTTAAAAATGTAAAATAGAATGTATGTGAATGATTGTATAAAACAATGTAAATGAAAGATTGTATAAAGCACAATGTGTATGAATAAAACATAATGCAATTATTACGTGAAAGCCAATAAAAATATTTTTTTAAAAAATAAATTAAGGAGTTGAACTGAAGATTTCAAAGGGGCAGTGCGAGAAGACAAGGTAAAGTATTATAATGAAACGTTTAAAGAGCTGGAGTCAGGAAATCAAAAGGGCCAAACTCAGCATTTCTTCAGCTGAAGGAACTGAAGAACAAATTCACGCCTAGAGTACTTAAAGATGCTTTGAAGGGCGGTCTGGTGGCCTACTGGCAAGAAGCTGCATTGCAGTCCCAAAGGCGCTGTTTGAATCCACCAGATAATCCACTGGAGAAGGAGGGGCAATCTCCTCCTGTGCCAGTCGGATCTGATTCAGTGGTACAAAGAAAAATGAGGGGTTGGAGAGAAGGAGAGAAAGATTATTTGGGTAGAATATTAAATGATCCAGGAAGCATTAAAAGAAGATGGAAGGAGTATAAAGAGTCACTGTACCAAAAGGAATTGGCTATCAGAAGAATTTCATGAAACCATAACGTTCATAAGAGACAAACTGGGATCAAGCTTAAAAAGGCTAGTCCAAGGTATAAAGAGACTGCCAAATACAACCAGAAGTGCACAATCTAAAACTGATGAATGGGACATTCTAAAGATTAAATCCATGTGCACATCAAAAACTTTCCCCAATATGGTTAAAAGAAAACCTATCAACTGGGAACAAACATTTGGTAATACCATCTCAGACAAGAGTCTTATAACAAATGTTTAGAGAATACTCCTGGGCCTCCACAAGAAGAAAGACTGATAACGCAATTACAAAATAGGTGAAAGACATGGAAAGAATTTTCACAGAGGAAGATATTTGAATGGCAGACACAATGAAGAAATGCTCCAAATCAAGAGCCTGCTGTGGTGATGAAGAAAGAAGTTCAAGCTGCTCTGAAAGAATTGGCAAAAAACAAGATCCTAGGAATTGATGTTGTACCAATTGACATATTACAACAAATGGACATTTCCCTGAATACGCTCACCAAATTGTGTCAAAACATCTGGAGGACAGCTACCTGGTCAACTGACTGGAAGAAACCTGTATTTGTTCCCATTCCAAAGAAAGGTGACCCAACAAAGTGTGGAAATTACCAAACAATATCATTAAAATCACATGCAAGCAAGTTTCTGCTGAAAATTATCCACAAACAACTGGAACAGCACATCAGCAGAGAGCTGCCAGATGTGCATGCTGGTTTTAGAAGAGGCTGTGGTACTAGGAATATTATAGCTAATGTTGGATGGATCTTGTCTGAAAGCAGAGAATACCAGAGGCATGTCTATCTTTGTTTTACTGGCTATGCAAAGTCACTTGACTGTGTGAATCACAACAAATTATGGCTAACTCTAAGAAGAATGGGAATCCCAAAACATTTGATTGTACTTATGCAAAACCTATACTTGGACCAGGAGGCTGTCCTCAGAACAGAGCAAGGAAAAAATTGCATGGTTCAAAATTGGTAAGAATATACACCAGGAATGTGTCCTATCTCCATAACTTTTCATTCTTTATGCAGAACATATACAGGAGGCTGGGCTTTATGAGAAGGCATGTGGCATCAGGATTGGAGTAAGACTCATCAACAACCTGCTTTATGCAGATAACACAACCTTGCTTGCTGAAACTCAGGAGGACCTGAAGCACTTGCTGCAGAAGGTCAAAAGACTGCAGCCTTTAATAAGGATTGAAGCTCAACATCAAAGAAACAAAGATTCTCACCACTGGGCCAATTAATTGGTAGCATCATGATAGCTGATGAAGAGATTGAGACTGTTAACAGCTTTAGTTTGTGTGGGTCCACAGTCAACACTATTTGATACCAACTCACAGAAAATCAAAAGATGAATTGCATTGGGAAAGACTGTTGTCAGGAACTTCTCCAGAGTACTGAAGAGCAACAATATCAGTCTGGAGACTAAGGTGTACCTGATCCAGGCCATGTTGTTGTTGTTGTTATGTGCCGTCGAGTCATTTCCGACTCATAGCGACCCTATGCACAAAAGCCCTAAACCCTGCTCTATCCTGCGCCAACCGCACCAGGCCATAGTCTTTGCAATTTCTTGCTGTCAGAAAGCTGGACAATGACTAGGAATGATAGAAGCTGAATTAATACCTTTGAGCTGTGGTGCTGGAGAAGAGTATGACTGCTAGGAAAACAAACTGGTATGTCCTAGACAGGGAGAAACCAGGCTACTCCTTGGAGGCAAAGATTCTAAGGCTTCGTCTGACCTTCTTTGGGCATGTTGCAAGGAGTGGGAAGTCCTTGGAGAGGGACATGCTTGGGAGAGCAGAGGAAGAGAGGAAGACCCTCAATGAGATGGACTGATTCAGCAACTGGGGTAATAGGAATAGGTGTGTCAGAGAAAAAAAAAGCTTGGCTCAGGATTGAGCAGGGTTCAGAGCCATTATACAGTCGCTATGAGCCACAAACAACTCGTTAGCACATAACAACAACACAACAGCATGAGTAGTTGAGGTACATAGTTGTTCACTGTTCAAATCCACCAGCTGCTCCACAGGAGAAAAATTAGTAGTGTCCTCCTGTGTGATTTTCTGCCTTGGAAAATGCACTGGAGGTTCAGCTATGAGTTGATTCCAACTTCACGGTACTCAACCAAAATATGAGTAGTTGATGGTGTGTTCCACACTCAGCCCTTGGCCTGATTTTTACTGATGATGCTGTTTTTCTCCAAAGTCTCTTCCCAATGAAGTAGTCAATCTGATTCCTGTGGAGTCCATCAGGTTTAGTCCGTGTATATAGTCAATATTTATGTTTTTTGAAAAAATAGTTGCAATGAATCCTAGCAAATTCTCTCTGGAAAAGGTTGCCACAAACACGCACAAAAGCAAATAGGATAAGGTATAATAGTGAGCGAAGGTAGAAATAAAAACAGCCAAATACACTGTCTAGGAGTTACACTGCAAGTCCCTTTCTACGAGTGAGAAGGAACACCTCTCTAGGGACAGAGTTCCAGAATTTATGGAGTCGTCTTCCTAAGCTTAGCTTCTTTGCTTTCCCAATTAGTGGCTTTTTCTGACTGATTGTGAGAAGCAACTCTTTCTTTTATGTTGGTTACAGACGTTTTTAAGTTTGTGGTGGTTACTGTGCTTCCTCAAGGTTGTGGTGCCCCTAGTTCCAACTGCAGAACTACAGAGTAGGGAGGGGACACACACCCAAAGCTGTGGCCCTTGTTGCCAGTCCTAGTTGTTTTCCTGCATCTTCCTTAGACCCTTGTCTCCATGCTCACTTTGTTCCATCTGACACTAACAATTTGATCCAATCTTTCATCTTTGTTTTCAATTTATGTATTCCAATCACCAATTATTAATACATCTCAATTGCATGTTCCATCAATTTCATACTGCAAAATTGGTAGAGATAGTAAATTTTGTCATCTTTGGTTTTCCTTGTTGTTGCATATATTTGAATGTTGTTGTTGTTATGGGCCGTCGAGTCGCTTGCAACTCATAGCGACCCTATGTACAACAGCCCTAAACTCTGTTCTGTCCTGTGCCAATCGCACTGTCTTCGATTACCCCAATTACCCTAGTCAGTGAATCAATCCACCTCATAGAGGGCCTTTCCCCTCCTGCGCTGTCCCTCCACCCTACCAAGCATGATGTCCCTCTCCAAGGACCAGTCCCTCCTTACAACATGTACAAAGTATTTTAGGTGGAGCCTCAGATTCCTTGCCTCCAAGGAGCCGCCGGGTTTGACCCTTTCCAGGATGAATCTGTTTGTTTTCCTAGCAGTCCATGGTACCCTCAATACTCTTCTCCAGCACCACAGCTCAAAGGCATCAATTCTCCTTCTATCCTCCTTAGTCATTGTCTAACTCTCTGATGCATAACAGTGATTGCAAAGACCATGGCCTTATCAGACTGACCTTAGTCTCCAGTGAGACACCATTGCTCTTTAGTACTTTGGAGAGGTCCCTAACAGCAGACTTTCCCATCGCAATACATCTTTTAATTTCTTTCCTGGCTACTGGTGCCAAGAGTGTTGACTGTGGAGCCAAGCAAACTAAAGCTATAAACAATCTTAATCTCTTCACCATCCATCCTGATGCTGCCAGTTGGCCCAGTGGTAAGAATCTTTGTCTTCTTGACATTGAGCCTCAATCCATATTGGAGGCTGCAGTCCTTGACCCTCAACATCAAGTGCTTCAGGTCCTCCTCACTTTCAGCAAGCAGGGTTGTGTCATCTGCATATGGCAGATTGTTGATAGATCTTCCACCAATCTTGACCCCACATTCCTCCTCATAGAGCCCAGCCTCCCGGATAATCTGTTCTGCATATAGGTTGAAAAGGTATGGAGACAGGACACATCCCCTGGCATGCACCCCTTCCCAATTTTGAACCATGCAGTATTTCCTTGCTCTGTTCTGATGACTGCCTCTTGGTCCAAGTATAGGTTTCTCATTAGCATGATCAAGTGTTCTGGTATTCCCATTCTTCTCAGAGTCAGCCACAGTTTGTTATGATCCACACAGTCAAACGCCTTTGCATAGTCAATGAAACACAGCTACAGTATCCCTAGTACCAGGACCCCTTCTAAACCCAGCCTGGACTTCTGGCAGTTCTGTGCTGATGTGTCATTTCAGTCGTTTTTGCATAATCTTCAGTAGAATCTTGCTTGGATGTGAAATCAGTGAGATTGTTCTATAGTTTCCACACTCTGTTGGGTCACCTTTCTTTGGGATAGGAACAAATATAGACCTCTTCCAGTCAGTTGGCCAAGTGGTTGTTCTCCAGATTTCTTGGCACAACTTGGTAAGCACATCCAGGGCAGCATCTCTTAGCTGAAATATATCAATTGATATACCATCTAATTCTGGTGCCTTATTTTTTGCTATTTCCTTCAAAGCAACTTGAACTTCTCCCTTCATCACCATAGGCTCTTGATCATATGTTTTGTCATGAATTCTCCTGTGTCTGCCAATTCCTTTCGATACAGTGACTCAGTATATTTGAAAAATGTTGTATTAACAGGCCTTCCTTGTATGTGTAGGGATAGTATCCTGTCGTTCATTATACTTCAGGAGAGATCTTGAAATGCTCTTTTTGAGGATGAATGCCACACCATTCCTACTCAACTTGTCATTCAAATTGTGTTTCATACAATCATTCTCATACCTTATAATTGATAAAATCAATCGCCATTGGATGTTGCCCCATCATTACCCTGTCTTTTTGCCCAGATCCTTCCCATTTGCTTCCCTACCTCCCTCCACCCACCAAACTGTGCAGCCCTGCAGTTTCACCCCTACCTACTGTCACCCCTTTGCTTTCCCCTCCCCTCCTTGAGTTACGATATAGGTTTTACTAATTGTCCTATTTTTTTCAATAATGGTCTTATGCAATATTTGTCCTTATGAGACTGCATCAGTTCACTCAGCATAATTCTCTCCAACCTCTCTCAAGTTACGTAGTATTTTTTAAAATTGTTGCTCCTGAGTGCTGCATAGTATTCCACTGGTGAAAGTACCACAATTTTTCAATCCATTCAGTTGTGGTTGGACATTTGGGCTGTTTCCATTAAACAGTTCTTTTTATTCCAGTTGTTTCTGTTATGATGTCACTAATTTTATTTCTTACTTATGTCTTCACAATGCATTTAAGACCCAGCCCCAACTTTATATGTAATAATTCATTGGAATGACTCATAGATCACTAGAAATACCATTCCTACAGTTACAGTTTTAATTTAACAGGAAAAGATCTGGCTGAGTGGTCCTAGCTTAGAGCCTCGACATCTCAAGGGAGATGTCCTGAGCACAGATAGTTTCTTTCACCAAGAAGAAAACCCTTTAGCCAAGAAGTGCTCTGCAACAGCTCCTTTTCAGTGGGAACAAGAATGCCTCTTACCTGGGCAGCTCTTACAGTTTTCTTTTAGCCAGGATGGCTTTGTTAAGTCTGTTAAGCTCCTCCCTAGTGCAGCTCTCAGTTCTGCTCCTTTCTTCCCTGCACAGCTCTGAGCCAGGGACTAGGAGTTTCCAGCGCATGGCTTCTGTATCCAAAGGCAGTGGCATCACTCAGCTCATCCACTCGGAAGCCTTATGTAAGCCTCCGAGTTGCATTACCATGGACTCTGTTAACCTAGCCCACCCTGCAAAATTAACAGACTCTCAGAGACAGCCAACAACTTGCGAAACCTCCAAAGGTCATTTTCTGAAACCTTGGGGGAAAAGACCACACAAAAGTGTTTATAGCACCATAGGCTTGAAAGAACTGAAAAGGAAAGCTACGTAGGGGAGTGGGAGCTACATAGCCATGCCACATACCTGTGTTTACAAATAAATGTTTACAAATCTTATTTTAGACATGAATATATCCACTAAAACACAAACTGTAGTGGCAACAATTCTGCATACTTGAACGTTGGGAGTTCCCTGGGTTTTACTATACCCATATGTGTCCTGGGACATATTCCTGTTGCTTTTCTGTGTACTGGAAGCTGTTTGCATATGACACATTAATATACATTTAACCCCACATATAGGCTGCTGGTCCCTACTTCCACTCCTTCCTCCTGGCTTGCAGCTTGTTTTCATAGGAAGGTGTATAGATATCTGTGATGACTGGACAAGGTTGCTTGCCTCCCTTTTTCTCCCTCCTTTATTCTCCAGGCATTTGAAGGAGATCTCAGAGCTGCAGACTCAGCAGAAGCAGGAGATTGAGGCCCTGTACCACCGCCTGGGCAAGCCACTGCCCCCTAATGTGGGCTTCTTCCACACGGCACCTCCTACTGGCCGCCGGAGGAAAGCCAGCAAGAGCAAGCTGAAGGCAGGGAAGCTGCTCAACCCCCTGGTACAACAGCTCAAGGTCGTGGCATCCAGCACAGGTCGGCAGGAGCTCCTGGCTGGTCTCAGGGCAGGGCTGGATGGGAATGTGGGGTGAAGGATCCCAGTAAGCCTGGGAAGTTACGCTCAATGACATTGTGATATCTTCTAGACTCTAAATCCCCTTCATTTGGAGTTAAGAAAGAACATTGCTAGGCAGAGCATTCCTGGACCTCACATCATCTTGTAGAAAGGACAGATGCAAGGGCTTTTCAGAGGTGGGCTCCTACCCTCTGGGAGTATTTACAGGCCACTGGGCTGCAGTCTAATCTCAGACAGGTTCCTTCAGAGCTGAGAGGTGGTCTTAAGTGGCCCCTGCTGTGCACTGAGGGGTGCTGTGGAGGAGGGCCTGTTCCTAATCATCTACACTGGCTTTGACTGTGGGCAGTAAAGACAGGTGGGAGGAGGAGTGATGACATCCTGTGAGTAAGTCTACTGGCCTGGCCTCCAAGCTGCAAGAGCCCAGCCCCTTCATTTCAGGTCCCTTGCAAGCTTTCCTGTGGCTGCTTCTGCTCAACTGGCACAGCTCCAGAACTCCGGGCTGAAGCTTGAGTCCAGAACCAAAGTTCCTGAGCAATGCTGTTGTGTGTAGAGTGTTCCTCTTGGTGTTCCTGACCTGTGGGCCGCATTCATGAGAGGACACGAGTGATGAAACCTCAGTGCCAGTTCTAAAGCTAACAGAGGTGGTGTAAAAGGAGGCACTGTCTAAACCCAGTATTTGTATCTAGGTGTACATTACAGCAATTCACAGATTAAGAATCTCTGGCTTCACCTTTGTGACTCATGCAGTCTGTGATCACTAATCTTCCCAACATTCCAATATAGAAGAGATGACTGTGTGCCCATTGCATGCAGGTGACTCAGAAACTCACCAACAAGAGAATTTCTCCAAAGCCATTGAGCAAACAGCAGGAAGACACAGATGAGCACCATGCTGGTGTCCTGCCAGTGGCTCTCCATTGTGCCTGTCACCCTCTCTCCTCACCCAGGTCACTTGTCAGACTACAGCAGAGGCCTTCCTGCTAAGGACCCTGTCCAAGGGGGAGCAGGGCCTGCTGCAGAAAGCCCAGCGACACCCCCGGCTCCAGACCCGTGTGGCAAGGCCGTTCACACCCAGCAGCCCTGCTCCGTGAGAGCTTCCCTGTCTTCCGACATCTGCTCCAGCTTAGCCACTGATGGAGGCGGAGCGCATGGCCCAGGTGATTCCCAGCTTTCCACTCTCCAGCATGGGCTAGCCCAGGGCTTCATTGGTGTCCCCAGGAGCACGCCAGTGTAGAGGATAAAGCTGCAGCAAGGCTGTTGTGTGGCCACTTTAAAAATAGCAGTCTTAATAAAAAAAAATATAGCAGTCTTTGGATCTAAAGCATAGAATTGCCCAATCATCACCCAGTCTTACTGCAAGTGGCTCCCAGGGAGATCACTCTTGGCTGACACGACCTAGTGATGCAACCAGGACCCCGAGGTGTAGCCGAATGTCCAGGAGAGGAGTCAGCTAGGGGAGTCAGGCAGGACACCTCTGTCCATTTTGCCACAAAGGGTCCCAGCCAGCACGGTGTTAAACACCTAGGCCTTCCACTCAGGAAGGTGGCTAGAAGGTGGGCTAGGCTCTTGGACAAGAGATTGACCTTGAAGTGAAAACACTCTCTTTTCAGCGCTGCCATGGATGGTAGCAGCTGCTTGATAAAGTGCTCACCCACTCTCTTTACTGTTCTATCAAAAGAAACCTTGGTGATTCTGATGAAAGTGCCACCCCTCCCCCTCACCTCTGGGAGCTTGCTTTTCTTCTGCTCCTGCTGCCTCCTTTCCATTATGTGGTCAGTGGCTTTGATCCTCTGGGCTGGGCTAGAAGCAGCCATGGATGTTAAGTAACAAAGCTGATGTGACTGGTGGTATAGTAGGACATAGAGTCACAGTGACTTTTACTTGATAAGTGTCTTTTTGTTTTCTTCCTTTTATATTCATTTGCAGGCTGGACGGTTTCCCACCAAACGTCTGAGAGAGTGGCCTATAAATCTAGTAGCAAACCTCGTGCCCGATTCCTCAGTGGACCTGTGTCTTTGTCCATCTGTCTGTATTTGTTCTTTTGTATTTTATCACCTCCTATCCCTTGGTTTCTCCCCTTTTTCTATCTTCATTGGTACCTTTGATGCATTTGGCAGGTGCCTCCCCTTACTCAACCCCTCACATTGATCTCATCCATCACTATCAAGTGGCACAGCCCCAAGCCTCTTCCTTTGGATGATGGCATCCTTTCTGTCCTCAGAAGGCTTGTGCGCATGCTTCTGCTCATGCCTGGGCACCAAAGCATGTGCAGCCTTTTGGCTGGGGCACCCCATCTCTCAGACAAACCAAGGTCTTCTGTATTCTGTCACTCATTAATTTGATTTTTATTTTTTGTGTTGGACGTAGTTTTTTCTGTTGCAATTGTGGCCAAATATACATGTCCGCTGTCCCCAGTTCCAGCGACAACAAAAAGACAACCCCAACCATCTCTAGACGCATGGTGTTTTTCACACATGTTTGGACTATGAAGACATGCATGTAGCAAGCCGATACAATTCTAGAAGGTCACTGGAGGGTATAACTTCCGTACCAGGGCTGTATTACAACAACCTACAGTACTGTGTCTTCTATTGCCCCACTCCCTGCATGTGGAAATGCTGAGAGGATGGTGCTCCAGCTAGGACACCCCACATCAGCTGTCCCTTTGTAGGACATCTAACCACTACCCATCCTCTCAGTGACTGTCTGTTTTTTCTGCCTCTAACAGTTGTGATTGACAACCTAGATCCACGCTCTTCTCCAGAAGCGTGCCACCCCTTCACCTCCATGTCTTCTAGCTGGAGCACTTCACTCGGTCTATTTTCCTGTGACCTCATGTGACCTTAGAGACGAAGTCAATTAAGCAGTTCCTCAAAAGTCTTCTGAACCCAATACCCATCTTCTTCAGATACTTTGGAGCATCCCAGTTATTCTATTTTTAACAGTAGTCCCTATGTGGGACTATTCCTAACTGTGGTGTTGATTTTTTTTAACCCTCAGAGCAATTGTCAAATGACTCCAAAGTTGAGCTTTTTAACAATTGGGTGGACATGCTGGTTTGGGGCGCATGGCTTTTTGCTGTACAATAAAGGTACATTGTCCTTGTGGGACCCAGAGGCCATGTCCACAGCAGACACCATGAGTTAAATGTGCATTCACATCTACCTGGCCACCTCATCTGAGTCCACATGGCTCATCATCCTCCAGGCTGGACAGATCAAAGGCACAAGGGCCACTTAGAAATGCTTTAGAAAGCACTAACACTTCCATGTTGACTTCTTATCCAACGTACTGGGTGCCCCATGTGAGCAGCTTTTGATTGTGTCTTAGCAAAGTTGTGGGAAGGGATAGAGAGTCCTTGAGTGCAGTGTTCTTGGAAGCCCTTTGCATCACAGCCTTGGCTCAGCACCCAATACTTGTGTTCCACTCCAGTGGCTGAATACCACTCTTGTTGGCCTGGCTGTTAGGCCTCCCACGCTCCAGGGCTTTTTCTTTTTCAGTAGTAGCTGGAATTTGGGCTGTCCTTCTGCTGAGTGCCTCCTTGGCCTCCATGAAAACAGGAAAGATGGTCCCTTTCCCAGGAATATTTGGGAAAAGTGCCCACAGGGAAAACATGATGCTGCTGATCTTGTCACTCACCACTTTTCCATTCACACTGTTTTAAAGATTTTTTTTTTCATTGTTTACTAGTCACTACCATTCTAAGATTTAAAAATAATAAAATAATGAGACATTCATAATCATTCCCTCACTGCTGTCTGTGAACAGGAAGAAAGGAAGGGGAAGGCAGGGTATGGTCCGGGACAAGGCTGCTGACCCTGGAGGCTCCTCGAGTACCAGGCAGCCTTTAGACCTTGCTTAGTGATCTGAAGGAGCTTTGGTGGCATAGTGCATAGGGAGTTGCACTGCTGGTGTAAAGACCTCTCTGACAGTTCAAATCCACCTCCTGCTCCAAGACAAAAAGACAGTCAGTCTCCTCCTGTGTGATTTTTAGCCTTGGAAACCAGAAGAAGGGTCAGTTTGAATTGGTTCCAAGTTGACAGCTGTGAGTTTAAACAGAGTGATCCGATGTAGATCTCATGGTGCTGCTGCTGGCTTCCATATCTTAGCCTTTTAGGGGCACATCCTTGCTGAGGTCTTATTCTCTGGCAGATGGTGTTCCTTCACTGGGTACCTTTTATGTACTGCCTTGTAGACTCAAGCACTGGGATTTGGTCCATAGGCCAGAAGCCCTTTTTTACAGTGCTGTGTCTCTGGCATGCCACAGCTCCCTGCCCTCTACACTGTGAGAGTTAAAGGCTTCATGGAGCCACTTTTTGCTGCTCTGGCACTGACCAAGGATGGGACTTCAAAAGAAGGGAGATAGTGACTTGCCTCAGGTCTTCACATCTGTGAGAATAATGAGCACCTATATTAAAACTCTGGAGCCCTCAGTTTCAGGGAAGTTCGTTTAACAGCCAGGGTGATATGGCAGAGGGCCTCAGGGTTGAATTAAATTGAAAAAAGCAAGAGGAAGAGGGCATTCAAGATAGGGCAGAAAGAGTAAAGACTTGGCATTGTAGGAAGGACCACGTTATTCCAAGGCTTTGTCCACAAGTCAGAGAAGCTGACAAAGTGCACTTGGCAGATCTAGAACAACTCCATAACATTTTCTGTTAACTGTCCTATTGTGTGGCACCCCCGCTTTCTGAAAAAGAAAAGACACTGTGAAACAAAATTCTCAATCCAAAGTAGGAAAAACTCATGGCTTCAGGAAACACAGAGATGAAATCACTTGGACAGAAGGTTAAGGCTGGATCAGAGGAGGCTAGGACTGGCAGGTGCCTTTGGGGTGGAGGCCTCAGGAGCTGAGCCAGGCCCTCATCAAGAGATGAGGAGAGCTGTTTCTTCTGTCCAGATGGGCCTACAGGGTAGTTAGAAGATAGTGAGAAAGCTTGCAAGTAGCAAACAAGAAAGGCAGGACAAGTCAGGAAGATGCAGCCTTCAGCCAGCCACCACAGCCATGTAGCCGCTCCTTTATGACCTCAGTCTTGTGTTGCTTGGGCCTTATGATGATGACTCCTGAACAAGACCACTCCATGGTGGTTAGAGGAGACGGGGGCAATTCAGGCCCACCGTGTCCTGAAGATATGAGGTACAGGAGTGAATCCTGAATTGTTTATGTCAGTCAGATCAGCAGCTTTGGTCGGACTTTTTTGGTTCTCCCTTATTGTATCTCCCATTTAACGAGAGCTGATGTCTCTCCAGCCCTTGACTGTATATAGAAAACATTTAATATCATTTTATATCATATGTCTATTAGCAGCATTCATAGATGCTGCTTATCTGTCATTGCTGGAGCTTTGTATGTGGCTAAGATATTGAATAGGCTTCTGCAGAGATTTCAGACTAGGAAGAAAAGCCTGATTGTGTGCTTCTGAGAACCAATCAGTGAAAGCTCTGTGAATCTTAGCAGCTGAGGCTACACGTGATCATGGAGATTGTGTGAGACTGGGTAGAACTGTTTTTTCTGTTGTACATGGAGTTGCTATGAATTGGGACCTGGCTGGATACACATGGCAGCTCCAGAGGATTCTTATGTTCTGGGACCTCCTTCCTATACCCTTCTGCTTCCCTCCTGTGCTTGATTCCTGCTCTGAGCAGTATCAGTCTGCTCAGGAATGGTCTCTCTGTGAAGACTAGAGAGCATATCAGTGAGGGGCCTCTAAATTCTTTCCTAGACCTTTGTACAAAGGCCTCCTGGGCCAAGAAGGATGAATGGGGAACTAGCTTACAAGTGCACAACCTTCCATGTCTCTCACACCTCAACTTACAGCCCTGGTGCACGTGGGCATGACCTTCAATGTGTGGGGCCTCTGTGAGAAAATCGATTTCCCAGAGCCATGTGGTAACTGGGCCTGGGGCTGACAAACTTCCCCAAATCCTGCCCAAGATTGGTGATCCTTCCCCAAATTCTACTAAATAAAGGCACATAATAGGCCTTTGGTACTGTACCAGAAATCAACATTCATTCACTAACCTACCCAGTTCAAAGATAGAGCCATTGGAGTTGACCCTTCATTGTGGAGATAGAGGAGGAAAGCACAAGTTCTTTGAGTTAGACAGTAGCCTTAAGAGTGAGCTGGGACTGAGGTTTCTCAAGATGCTGTTCCCTTGCTGTTCCACAGTCTAAACTTCATCTACATCCTAACATTGGTGTTGAAAGCAAGCATGATCACTTGCTCACAAACTGCCCCACTTTCTAATCTGCCTGGGTCAGATGTACCCTATTTGGAGAACTCTTGTTTGCTGAATCTTCTGTACTCCCAGCCAGGGTTAGGCCTGGTGTTCAGGCAAAGATAGGGCAGAGCTAGCTACCAGCACCAAGAAGAACCTTCTGTTGAATGGCCTCACTCTGAAGGGCTGAGTGGAGGGCCGAGTGGAGCAGGGACCCACCTCACAATTGCATGTACTGAGATTTAAATGGCCTGTGGTTTTCCTTTGGGGCCAACAGCCAGAAGCAGGACCTCTTTGAGCATACTTGTTGAATAGGTCTTCTCCTGACATCCACTGGACAAGACATAGACTTAGACTTCTTGGCCCAGGAGTGGTACTGACTGCAATCTCTGATATGAGCTAACCTTTCTCCAAGGAGCTGGACATGATTGCCTCTCCCACCCCAGTGCCTGAGCCATTGTGGGGAGCATGAACTGAGATTCTTTTGGGTCATGAAACATCTCCACTCAGGGCATCAGTATACCCTACAAGAAGTTTCTGTATTTTCCAATGGAAACTTAAGTGGCTACTGTATTGGTGGAAATGATTATGTTTCATAATTATTGGCTCATTTTCCCCCCTTTTTTACTTTCTGCCTAGTGGACTATGGCATCATTTTGTAGGAGCCTATAGGGTGTTTATACTGGTGGGAAGGAGGCATATCTCAGGTGAGATTTCCAGCCAGAGCTCTTCCTAGTGGGAGATATCCATGGCAGAGCCCTGACATATGGTTCCTGGCTCTAAACTCAGCATGAAAATGCCTCCCAGTTTATGTGTATAAAGCTGTTGGGGTCATTTTGGCCTGTGCCACTGATCATCCTGTGCACAGGGAAGGGCACTCCCACCTCTGTCAGCTCTGTGGCCTGTTGAGCCCCTTGATCTGCTCAGCTTTGCCCATGGGCCAGGGTATCCAGTGGTGGTTCTGGTAGAAGCTGGCCCATAATGGAGACTGGATGCTGGATGCCAGGCTGCTTCAGCCAGTGCAGTGAGATTTCTTCAGAGCTGTCTGTTCTTGACCATACCAGCTAGAAAAAACAGCACCGCAGAAAGTCCAGCGGATGTGGGTATTCAGCCTGGGCCTCAGCATGCCCAGGCCAGTAGATGTTCCGTTTCAGCCTGTAAGATGCAAGCCACAGCTGCCCATCCACACTGCACTCAGGCCCAGAGCGTACCTGTCATTCCTAGTAGGGTCTTCTATTATATGGACTTGCACAGGCTGGGGATCTACCTCCTCTTGCTATCACTGGCATGTCTGGTAGCTCCTGCCTGGTCCTGTACTTCCCTGGTCTATGGGATTCCTCATTTCTCCCCAAATAAGTCTCAGAATAAAAAGGATAGTCTTCTCAGTCTGAAGGAATGTGGGTAGGTAGGCATTCAGAACATGGGGTCCTAGTCTACTGAGTATGGGATGAGATGCACATTTACAGTGTGAGCTCTGTCTTTGGTAGCCCCCTCCTTTGAGGGGGCCTGGGGTAAAGTGGGTGTTATGGTGTAGATTTTGTCTCAGGGAAGCAAAGACCCCTACACAAGTGGTTATGAAGTGGGTGTTCACAAATGTTGTGTGAGCCCTTGTTAAGAGTTCAGGGCAGACCCTTGGTACTAGGAGGCCCTGCTGGGTGACCAGGGGAAAGTTGGAGCCCATTTCTGATTGTCCCCTCTATCACCCCTTCCCTGCACACTGTAAGTCTGCAGGTGGGTATTGCCATTTACATCTTGTGAAAAATTGGTGTGTTGTTGTTTTGTGCCATCAAGTCAGAACCAGCCCATAGCTGACCCTCCAGTGGATTAGAGGCAATGGATTGCATGGAAGGAGATTGCCTATCCTTCTTCCACGGAGCAGCTGGTGGATTCAAACTGTGTCTTTGGGTTGGCAGTGCCAGCAGAGCTCCCATATATGTCATGTGTGCTTTAATAGTCCATTTACTACAGCTGACAGAGTTGGGAATTTAGGTACCCCTTTGTGTCACCTAGACAGCAGAAGGTGGCTCCACATGTGGGGCTCAGGACTATTTGATAGGCAGTCACACCTGAGATAAGTAACACTCAAATTTCCCAACACGGTGACAGGGCTGATTGAAGTGAGTCTTCCAAGGTACTGGACTGGCCTCTGCCCTGCAGAACAATGTATCCTTTTAGACTTGGCCACCTGCAGCATGAGGCTCCGCAGCCAGACATGCCTGCGCCTGGTCCACCCAGGGTCCCCCTTGGGGACTCTATCATGCTTTTTCCCTGCCTCAACTAATGAGGCTCCTAAGAGCTTTCTGTCTGAAAGCCAAGCATTGCTCTCCCCCACCCCGCAAAAAAATGCTTCTAGAGAAACTTTAAACTGAAGCTTGAAAAGCTTGAACTTGACATCTGTATGTCCTCAATAAAGCTTGAATTAACCACACTAATTTAGGCTTGGGGCTGCCCAATCCATTCAGGCCGGGTGGGGGTGGGGGGCGGGAGTTTCCTCTCTCTCTGAACTGCTGACTTTTTGTCTATTCTTCCTTGCATAAGGATAACTTTTATTTAAAGTATGGTAGCTTGCCCCAAAAATATGGACTGTCCGCCTAACCGTATTGTCTTGTTTCATTTTTTTTTCCCCTTGCAGGGTCAGCCCTGAAACGTCTCTGCCTAGGCAAAGAGCACAGCAGTCGTAATTATCTGGTTTCTTAGCCCCTTGTACTCTGTCCATCGCATGGGCTTCATGTGGCTGTTGTACACTAAAGCCCCTCCAGCCTGGAAGCGTGAGGGCAGAGTTGACCCATGTGGTGACTGTCCTGGGCCTCCTTCTACCAACTTCTGTTTGTGGAGCAGCTTCCCCATGCTCCCTACATCCCTTTGCACCCCCATTGCTCCTGGTATTCAAACTCCCCACTTCACATCTGCCAGGCTCATCCTGCTTCAGAACATCCTTAGATTCCCCAACACTAGTTGCTTCCTTCGCCCAAAACTTGGGAATACACATTTCCTTGCTTAAGCTGAACACATCCTCTGAAGGAACACTGCCTGAGTCCTGTGGGGGTTAGTCCACGTGGGCCTCTTACTCACCTCCCTGCTTGCTCTCTCTCACTTCCTCTCCTTTCCTTCAGGGCTGAAATTCCTTTGCATTTGTAAGGTTTCATGGGTTTTGTGTCTGTGCTTTTTCATTGTCATCCACTAAAAAAATTATTTCCGAACAATTGTTTGAAGAGATGGTCATTATTTGTTTAATGTGGAAAGTTGAAACTCTGACTTACTCAAAATTGGAAACCAGAAACCGTGTGGAGGGTGTGGTTGTGAATGTGAGTATATGGTGATGTGTATAGGTAGACACAAGGAAAGTCCTTTTTTGGTCTTGAAATCTTTCCATGAGCCAGCCCCACAGTCCAGCATGCAAAGTAGCCTCCTAGCCTTTGGGATGGCCTGGTTTCCCCACCTTTCTCCTGTTTCCCATGGCACTCAAGTATACAGGCTTCAGTCATTGGTACCCAAGTTATACTGTTCCCAGCTGCCAAGTACTGAGTCATAAATTCCAAACAGCCCTCTCATAGAAATCCATAAAATTATTTGAGATAATTGTTTAATCTTAAACCAAAAATATCCCCTAAAGTCTTAAAACCAAATACTGATCTAACTTAATTAGAGAGAAAAACAAAAGCCACCTTGGTTTGCCTTGACCATTGTGTAGAATCAAGGTGACAGCAGCAGTTGGAAAGAGTAGAAATGAGCCTTAGGGTGCAATGAGTTTATATTGGGGGGGCAGGAACAGTTGAGTAAGGGAATGAGAAAGGTGGCCCAACTTTAAGAATATATTCAAATCTTACTGAATTGTACATGTAGAAATAGTTGAATCACTGTATGTTTTCCTGTGCATAGTCTCAACAACAAAAAACCTAACTTGACTGCATACAGTCAAGTGTCTTCCCTTAGGCCCCCAGGGAAAGCTATTAGTCAGTTTTGACTCAATGACGATGAGTTTGGGCTTTTGTGTTCTTAGATCTCTACAAGCTGGTGGTTTCTCTTCTTGGGTCCATGGCCCACTCACTGCAACTCCCAATCAGATGTGTGTCTAGCTGTGCACAGGGACCCAATGCACCAGAGTGGAGGCTGAGGCTAAAATGAGAGAACCATACCCCCTATTTTTATCCAAGCAAGGACGCACTGGTGCTGCCTGCCAGTAGAGGGGTAAGACTTACAACTGTAGACATGCACCACTATATCCAAAACAGTGTCAACCCTCAATCCAGACCACCTCTTGAAGCAAGATGTTGCCTGACCTAAGTGAGACCATTGTTTCCACCATCATGTAAGAATGACAAGAGCTGGCCAAATGTGAGGGCATATGTGAGGCATAACCAACCCTGGCCTATGTGTGACTCCCTAGGATCCTCCACAAGCAGCCTGGTCCCAGGCCCCGAGGTGGACTCTCAGCAGGCCCAAGTGAATAATAGCAACAACAAAAAGGGCACCTTCACAGATGACCTGCACAAGTTAGTGGATGAGTGGGCATGCAAGACTGTGGGCACTGCACAGCTGAAACCATCACTCAACCAGCTGAAGCAGACTCAGAAGCTGCAGGACATGGAAGCCAAGGTAGGCCTGGCCCCCTCAGCCAGTAAATCACCTGCTGTAAGTGGGGCCAGGGGAGGGAAGGGGTCCCAGAACAACATTAATAACAAGCCCATCACCTGCATTTTGCTGAAATCATACCCTTAATTTTGCAAACTCTGCAATAGTTACATGCCTTCGTTTTCCCAAGGGAATATGAAGTAATCTGCCTTTGTTTGACAGGTCAAGAGCCTAATTGAAGGGCAAAGAGAGTAAGCCCAAAAGTGCAACCCAAACAACATCCTTGGCATGACTTTGTGGACCTACAGGAGCTGGAGGCAGCTAGATTAGAGTTCAGGCTCATGTGTGACTTCCCTTCAAGTTCCTTACCTTTGGTCTGATGGAAATTTCTAGCTCTTCTCAGTCATAACCCAGAATTATATGTTCCAGTGTCAGGTCAAGTGCTGTGCTAATTATTATTTGTTTAGGGTTTTTATATTCATGTTCATGGTTGAATGGCCAATGTTTTCCTTTCTCAATGCCCTGAGACTTTGTACTATAATGGGTGCTTGCTTAAACAAGGGTCGTACTGAGTTCAAAATCCCCATGCAGATGTCCTTCTTTCTCTATTTTCTGAGGAATTTTGTACAAGATTCCTTTTCTTCTTTATTCGGTGAAATTCATTTCAGCCATCTGAACAGAGGTGCTTTTTATTTTGTTTTCTTTTACTTTTTTTAAGTGTGAGAAACAGTCCCATACAATTTTTTATTCTGAAAAATTTCCAACAGAAAAGTTGAAAATTACGGTGAACACCTATATGATCACTACTACACTCTGTAATTGATATTTTGTTCTTTGTTTTATCTGACATCCTTAATCTTTTGAGGATAAAATTTTCATTACAGATTCAGCTTCTTTTAGTACCATTCTAAGCTCTCCACACACACTCTCCCAGAACCTTCTGACTTACTAACTTTTGCTGGGATAATGTTCCTTTGATTTTGTCTAGTGGCTAATGCTTTGTTGTTGTTGTTGTTATTGATTGCCTTCAAGTCGAGCAGAACTCATAGCAACCTTATGAGCAAAAGGCCTGAAACCCCTCTACAGCTGTCAACATTTATCAAAGTTCATAGAGTTTCCGAAG
Organism: Elephantulus edwardii; assembly: GCF_000299155.1. Classification (NCBI taxonomy): domain Eukaryota; kingdom Metazoa; phylum Chordata; class Mammalia; order Macroscelidea; family Macroscelididae; genus Elephantulus; species Elephantulus edwardii. The sequence continues at coordinate 984,349 of NW_006400102.1, read as the reverse complement.
GCTTGTTGTTTAGGAAGTGGATGCCACTCCTGCTAGCTTCTCTATATTCAAGCACGATGTTCAGCATCTCTTCTGACATCAGTTTTTATGTTTTTTTTCTTTACTGTCTTTTAAATTACCCTTTCATGTGTGATGTGATTGCACAACTTGTCTGGTCTTCAGTCATTGTTGTTCATTGTGTCAAATCTATTCTTCAAATTATTTTTAAATTTACTTGGGATACCAAAAAGCACAATACACCTTCTTTTCCAATGTGCATGGAACATTCTCCAGAACAGACCACATTCTAGGTCATAAGGCAAGCATCAACAAATTCAAAAACATAGAAATTATACAAAGTGTCTTCTCAGATCACAACGCCACAAAATTAGAAATTAATAACAAGAGAATAAAGGAGAAAAGATGATGCATTTGGAAGCTGAACAACAACTTGTTTGAACACGATTAAATACTGCTATTCTACTAGCCTCAGGAGTAACTATTACCTGAGCCCATCACAGCCTTATAGAAGGAAATCGAAGCCAAATAATTCAAGCCTTATCCATTACTATTTTAGTAGGAGTATATTTCACCCTACTTCAAGCATCCGAATATTATGAATCATCATTTACAATTTCAGACGGCGTATACGGCTCAACATTCTTTACAGCAACAGGATTTCACGGCCTCCACGTAATTATTGGTTCCACATTCTTAACCATTTGTTTATTCCGACAACTTAAATTCCACTTTACATCCAGCCACCATTTTGGATTTGAAGCTGCAGCCTGATATTGACATTTCGTTGACGTAGTATGACTATTCCTATACGTATCAATCTATTGATGAGGATCTTACTCTTTTAGTATAACCAGTACAGCTGACTTCCAATCATCTAGTTTCAGAATACCCTGAAAAAGAGTAATAAACCTAGTATTTTCAATAGCAATCAGCACTATGATCGCATCTCTACTAGTCACCATTGCATTCTGACTCCCCCAGCTTAATATTTACTCAGAAAAGTCAACACCCTATGAATGTGGCTTTGACCCTATAGGATCAGCACGCCTACCTTTTTCCATAAAATTTTTCCTAGTAGCAATTACATTCCT
>NW_006400102.1:972590-979445 GCF_000299155.1 Elephantulus edwardii | reverse complement strand
TGTTGTTAAGTGTCATTGGGTTAAGTACAACTCACAGCAACCCTATGAACAACAGATCTGTCCCTCTTTATAATCCCTGACACACTTGAGCTCATTGCTGAAGTCACTGTGTCAATCCATCACTTTCAGGGTCTTCTCTGTTTTCGCTTCCTCCACCTTCCCAAGCATGATGTCTCCTCTCCAAGGAATAGCCTTTCCTAACTACTTGCCCAAAGTATAAGAGATGAAGCTTCACCATAGTTGCTTCCAAGGAGCAGTCTGGTTGCACTTTCTCCAAGGTAATCTGCTTGTTCTTTTGGCAGTCTATGGGATATTCGCATTCTTCTCCAAAACCACACCTCAAAGGCATCTGTTCTTCTCCTGTTGTAGTTAGGTGCCATCAAATAATTACAACTCATAGTGACCTATGAATAGCAGCTCTGACCTTGCCTTATCCTATGCCATCCTCACCATCTCTGATATGCTCATGCCTATAGTTACAGCCACTGTTTCAATCCAATTTATTGAGAGTTTCCACTTCCCCTGACCTTTCTCCCCATGTTGTCTTTTTATAAAGATGAGCACCTCCTGATAACATGCCCAAAGTATGTGGGATGAACTATCAGTATCCCTGCCTCTAAAGAGCACTTCCTGAAAACCAGACTTGTTTGTTCTTTCAGCAGTTTATAAGATATTCCGTATTCTTCTCCAACACCATAATTCTGTCACCTTTATTCAGTGTCCAATATTCATATGCATAGAAGTAATTCCCAGTATAACAAGTGTTTTATTTTCTTGATTGCTAGTACCATGTATGTTGATTGTGGGCTCAGGTAAAATGAAATAATTGACAACTTCAGTCTTTTTTCCCATCTATCATAATGTAGCCTATTGGTCTAGGGTACAGGCTTTTGTTTTCTTGATGTTGAGATCCAATCTGTATTGAAGACTTTAGTCTTTGATCTTTTGCAAGTAGTGTTTCAAGTCCTCACTTTCAGTAAGCAAATTTGTCTCATCCACATAACACAGGTTGTTGATGAGTTTCCCTCCAATCCGGATGCCACATTCTTTCTGTAGTCCAGCTTCTCAAATGATTTGCATACAAATTTTGCAGGTATGGATAAATGACACAATTTTGATGTATACCTTTCCTGATTTTAAACCATGCTTTATTCCCATGTTCAGCTTGGACAACTGCCTGTCTATTTGTAGGCTTCTCAGGAGCACAATTAAGTGTTCTGGGATTACCATTCTTCTAAAAATATTATCTACACAGTCAAATGCCTTTGTGTAGTCAATAAAACAAATAAACATCTTTCTGGTATTCTCTACTTTCAAATAATATCCATCTAATATCTGCAATGATATCTCTCTTACTACACAGTCTCTTCTGAATCTAACTTAAGTTTCTGATAGTTCTGTGTCAATGTACTATTCCAGCCCTTTTTAAATAACCTTCAGCAAGATTTTACTTGCATGTGCTAATGATACTGTATGATAATTCCCACATTCTGTTGAATCATTATTTTTTTAAATGGAAACAAATATAGCTCTCCTCCAGTCAGTTGACCAGGTAGCTGTCTTCTAAATTTGTTAGCATTAGTTAGCAAGCATTGCTGAAATACCTCAATTGATATTCCATCAGATTCTGGGGCTTTATTTTTTTGCCAATGTCTTCAGTACAGCTTGAACTTATTTTTCAGTACCATTGGTTCTTGGTTCTTGAAATGTTTCAGTGTTGACCAAATCTTTTTAGTAGGGTGACTCTGTGTATTCCTTCTATCTTCTTTTGATGTTTCCTGCATCATCCAAAATTTTTTTCATATACTCCTTCATTATAATAACTCAAGGCTTGAATTTAGTGTACAGTTCTTTTGGCTCAAGAAATGCCTAGCGTGTTCTTTTCTTTTGATTTTCTAACTTCAGCTCTTTGCACATTTCATTATAATGCTTTGCATTGTCTTCTCAAACTGTCCTTTGGAATCTCTTGTTCATTTCTTTTACTTCTGCATTTCTTCTCTTTCTTTTGGTCTCTCTACATTGTATTTATATAGGGAGCTCTGGTGGCCTACTGGTAAGTACCTGCACATATTATAGATAGATAGATAGATAGATAGATAGATAGATAGATAGATAGATAGATAGATAGATGGATGATAGATAGATAAGTTGTTGTTGTTGTTGTTGTTGTTGTTATGTGCCGTTGAGTCACTTGCGACTCATAGCGACCCTATGTACAACAGCCCTAAACTCTGTTCTGTGCTGTGCCAATCTCATTGTCTCTGACACACTCAACCCAATTACCCCAGTCACTGAATCAATCTACCTCATAGAGGACCTTCACCTCCTGCGCCTGCTCTCCACTCTCCCAAGCATGATGTCCTTCTCCAAGGACCAGTCTCTCCTTACAACATGACCAAAGTATGTCAGACGAAGCCTCAGAATCCTTGCCTTCATGGAGCAGCCCGGTTTAACCCTCTTCAGGATGAATCTGTTTGTTTTCGTAGCAATCCATGGTACTCTCAATACTCTTCTCCAGCACCAGAGCTCAAAGGCATCAATTCTCCTTCTATCCTCCTTGGTCATTGTCCAACTCTCTGACACATAACAAGTGACTGCAAAGACCATGGCCTGTATCAGTCTCACCTTAGTCTCCAGAGAGACACCGTTGCTCTTCAATACTTTAGAAAGGTCCCTAACAGCAGACTTTCCCATCGCAATACGTCTTTTAATTTCCTGGCTGCTGGTGCCAAGAGTGTTGATTGTGGAGCCAAGCAGACTAAAGCTGTGAACAATCTCAATCTCATTTTTAATGTTTTTATCAAAAAGGTATTTCTATTGATTTTTTTTTAGAGTTTTTTGCAAAACACTATTATGCAGTGTCCAGCCTCTTTTCTATTTCTGAGAGCATATTTTCCAACTGCCAGTTCTTCAAACATTTATTTTTTTGCATTTCAGTCACTAATTATTATTAATACATCTTAATTGCATATTTGATCAATTGCAGACTACACATGCTGGTAGAAATCCTCACTCAACCTCCTCATTTTGTGCTTTCATGCTTGGCTCCTATATTTGAATAATAGTTGTATTTAGCAGGCCCAATTTGTATGCTGCATGTGGATGTTATTATATTACTGGCAGCATTGTACTTCAGTGCAGAAATAAAGACCAGGTTGACAATGTTACAAATGTTCTCACCACTGAGCTGGTTGACAGCATCATGATAGACGGTGAAGAGATTAAGATTGTTAATGGCTTCAGTTTGCTCAGCTCCATAATCAACACTGTTGGTACCAGCAGCCAGGAAATCAAAAGACTAATTGCATTGGGGAAATCTGCTGTCAGGGACCTCTCCAGAGTACCGAATAGCAATGATACCAGTCTAGAGACTAAGGTACACCTGATTCAGGCCATGGTTTTCACAATTATTTGCTATGCTTCAGAAAGCTAGACAATGATTAGGAGTGATAGAAGGAGAATTGAGGTCTTTGAGCTGTGTTGCTGGAGAAGAGTATTGAAAGGACTACTAGGAGAACAAACAGGTTCATCCTGGAAAGGGTGAAACTAGGCTGATCCTTGGAGGCAAGAATTCTGAAGCTCCGTCTGATATACTTCGGGCTTGTTTCAAGAAAGGACTAGTCCTTTGAAAGGGATATCATGTTTGGAAGGGTAGAGGGACACAGTGCAAGAGAGGAAGTCCCTGGATGAGATGGACTGATTCATTGACTAGAGTAACGGAGATAGGTGTGTCAGAGACAATAAGGTTAGCACAGAATAGAGCAGGATTCAGAGCTATTGTGCACAGGGTCGCTATGAGTCACATGTAATGATGACAACAACAATAATTACCAGTTATTGTTGTTGTTAAGTACCATCAAGTCAGAAGCAACCCATAGCTGACCCTCCAGTGCATTTTTGGAGGTGGTGAATTGCACTGGAGGAGATTGCCCATCCTTCTCCAGTGGAGCAGCTGGTGAAATCAAACCACATGCCTTTGGGATTGCAGTGCAGTTTCTTACCACTATGCCTCCCGAGTTCCCTTAATAGTCTGTTTATTCCATGCATTAGGACTTATAAGTTTGTTCCTGTTTATTCTTTCATAATGATTATAGTTTTAAGTTTTATGCCTAAATTCTTGATCTACCTTGAATTAGGGTATTTTGTTTGTTTGTTTTATTTTTAATTTATTTTTAATATGATGTAAGATATGGGTCTTATTTCTATTTTCTGCAAATAGACATCCAGTTTTGCCAGAAATATTTGTTAAAAGGCTATCTTTTCTCCCTGCTTGATTGATTTTATTTCCTCTTCAAAGACTGGCTATCCATAGGTCAATGAATTTTTTCTGAGTTCTCAATTCTATTCCATTTGTATATGTTTCCATTGTTGTGCCAATCCCATACTATTTTGATTACTGTGACTGTCTACTAAATTTTGAGATCAGGAAATGTTAGGCCTCCTAATTTGTTTTTCATCTTGAGTGGCACTTAGTTTATCTAGGGTGTCCTTCCTTTTCATATAAAGTTGGTGTTTACTTTTTCCATCTTTTTGAAGAATGATGATAGAATCTAGATTAAGAATGTAATATATCTGTAGATAACTTTTGGTAGTATTGCAGTTTACATAATGTTAAGATTTGCAATCTGTGAAAATGGTTTATTTTCCTAATTATATAGGAAACATTGCATGGTTTAAAATGGAAAATGTATGTGTAGGTCTGTATTCTCTCTCAATAGCTGTTCAATCTGTATGCTGAGAAAATCATTAAAGAAGTGGACTCTATAAAGAAGAATGTGGCATGCAGGCCAAAGGAAGACTCATCAACAACTTCATTATCCAGATGGCACAGCCAAATGATAGACCTGCTAAATACATAAAACAGCTGTTAACAAAACTGAAGAAAGAACTAGACCACACCACAGTAGTGGTGACTTTAACACACCACTCTTATCAACTCAAAAGAAACTTAAGAAAGATGCAGAAGAATTAAACTACATAGTCAGCCAACGTGGCCTTGAGGGTGTATTCCGAACACTGCACCCAACTAAAACTTAAATTACTTTCTTCTCAATTGCACATGGTACATTCTCCAGAATTGATCACATATTAAGGCATAAGGCAAGCCTCAACAAATTAAAAAGCACTGAAATAACACAAAGTATCTTCTCAGAAAACAATGCCATAAAACTAGACTTTAATCACAAGAAGTTAATGCTTATAAAGCCACCAACGTGGAAGCTAAATAAGGTTATAGAAGAAATAAAGAATGAAATAAAAAAAGGTTCCTCAAAATAAATGATAATGAAAATACAACATACTAAAACCTCTGGGATGCAGCTAAGGCAGTCCTTGGGGGCTGTTCATAGTAATAGGCAAACATAAAAACCAAAGAAAGAAGCAAGATAAATGATCTAACTCGACACCTTCATCAAATAGAAAAAGAACAACAATCTAACCCAACAGCCTTTAGAGGAAAGAAAATTATAATGAGATAGAAATAAGACACAAATAACTTGATTGAGGAATGATAGAGGTGACATCATCACAACAGAACCAGAGGAAATTATACCTATAATATCAGAATATTATGAAAAGCTATACTCTGGTAAATAAAGAACAACCTCTTGGACAGCTACCTGCAGAAAGCTGAAACAGGATCCACATTTCACACCATACACAAAAATCAACTCAAGGTGGATCAGAGACCTGGGAATAATGCCCCAAACCATAATGCTCCTAAGAGACAAACTGGGACCAAGCTTAAAAGGCCTAGTCTATGGTATAAAGCAACTGCCAAATACAGCCAGAAATGCACAATCTGAAGAGGGTAAAATTGATGAATGGGACTTTCTAAAGATAAAATCTCTGTGCTTACCAAACCCTTTTTCCAACAGGGTAAAAGAAAACCTACTGACTGGGAACAGACATTTGGCAGTGCCATCTCAGACAAGGGTTTCATCATTTAAGTTTGCAGAATACTACAGGGCCTCCAGAAGAAAAAGACTGATAACCCAATGACAAAATGGTCAAAGGACATGCAAAGACGTTTCACAGAGGAGGACATTCAGATGGCCAACAGACATATGAAGAAATGCTCTAAATCACTGGCAAATCAAAACCACAATGAGATACCATCTTACCCCTGTAGAGAGGCAAACTTTAGCATGGCAGCAAGTAGTAAATGTTGTAGAGGATGTGGCAAGATAAGAACTCTTGTTGGTGGGATTGTAAAATTATACAACCACTCTGGAAGACAGTTTGGCATTTCCTCAAAAAGCTGAACACAGAAATTCCATATGGCCAAGCTGTTCCACTGTTTGGAATATAATGTGAAAAAAAGGATAATTGAAACATAAACAGAGACTTGTACACCAATATTCATAGCAGCATTATTCACCATAGCAAGAAATGGAAACAGCCAAATTCCCAGTGACAGTGGAATGGATTGAGAAATTATGGTGCAATAATAGAATACTATGCAGTACGTAAGAGCAATGATTTTGTAAATTACTACCTAACATGGGAGAGATTAGAGAGCATTATGCTACATGAACAAACTCAGTCTTATAAGGATAAATACTATATAAGATTGTAGAACGAGTACAAGGATTCAAGCAGGGAAGTGGGGGTTGCTTAATCATATACATGGTCACACAATTTAATGGGTGGTGAGAGGGATAGGCAAACAAAAAGGGAAAGATCTAGTGTGAAAAACAATCTATATGAATTTTATGAACTATATGTAAACCAGTATAAAAATTATTTTTTACATTTATTTATTTACTTATTTTTAATTTCAATGAACATCTACAGAGATTTTTGGAATTCCATTCATTCACTGTTGCACTTTTTCTCCCCGCCCACCCCACCCCC
>NW_006400102.1:950700-972068 GCF_000299155.1 Elephantulus edwardii | reverse complement strand
TTGGAACTTTTTGAGAAAGCGCCACACCGCTTTCCACAGTGGTTGCACCATTTTAAAAATTAAAAATTTAAAGAGTTTTGAATAGGTCATCCCATTGTCTTTGGTTTCTCTTGAGAATTTGGCACCTACTCTTATTGTTTCTCCTTTGTAAGTAACTATTGAGCTACTTTCAGAATTTTCTATTTGATTTTGTAGAAAATCATGATATGTCTTAATGTTTTTCTTTTAAGATCTGTCCTTTTTGGTGTTTGCTCTACTTCTTCAATGTATATGTTCTCATTGTTCATTTTATCTGGCAAATTTCTTCTAGTAACTGTTCCACTATTTTCTTGACGCCATTTTTTATTTCTTTCTGTTGTGGGATTCCAGCTATTCGTATATTTATTTTAATGATATCCCACATGATTCTTTTGCTTTCTTCATTTTCCTTCTGATATTTCCTCTAACAGGCTCTATCTTTTAACTCACAAATTCTTTGTTCCATCTCTTCGGTTCTGATGTTCTGTCCCACCAATATGTTGACAACCTCTAAAATGTCTTATTATTTTGGATTACATATTCTTACTTTTCTATGATGTGTAATATTTTATTGATTCTATCTGGTTTGTCATGTTTTTCGTTTTAAAAATTATATTGTTTTGCATATAGACTCCTTCAGTTGTTTGTTTTGTTGGTTTGGGTTTTTGGGTTGTTTTTTGGTTTTTTTTTTTCATTTTGTGAAAACCTTGACTATCATTCTTTTGAACTCCCTGTCAGAAAATTTCTTCAGCCTTCCCTCTTCTGGAAGATCTGTTGGCTCTATTTTCATCATTTCCCCCCCTGTGATTTTTTGTTTTCTGTCAGAGATTGTCGTATTGTTCTACTACTTCTGGGACATTATGGTAATATTGTTATAATAGGGTGGGTTTTTTTTGTTTTTTTAAAAAAATATCCTTTCTTCTAGCATATGTGTGATGCCTGATGGGGTGTCTTAGTAGTAATTTGTTCACTGTCTGCTCTATATTGTTGTATCAGAAGGAGAGGTAGTTGGTGATGGTGGACATCTAAATACAGGGCAGGTGGGGTTCATGCAAAGCTTTGCTCTGATGTGATATGTAGACATTCTAGCCTATGTGTTGTGGGATCCTTGAGGAGAGAGATATGGGAGCAGACCTTTTGGAGAGCCAGTGCCTTGGGCCTTGCGTTGATATCCCTTAGCAGAGGGAGTCTTTTCATCTTTGTGCACTCAGCAGACTCATTGAATCAATGAATTTCTGAATTCCTGTGTCTCCATGGGTCAGAAATTCTCTGGGACAGCAATGAGTCTTTTGAGTGAGGTATTTTGCCTACACTTAGGCAGGAGACAAAGTGAATAAATAGATACCATAGTTTCTGCTCATTCAGTTCCTCATTCCAAGAGCAATCTTTGTGACCAGTTGTCCATAGACAGTTGTCCTAACCCTGTAATACCATGGCCCAGCAGTGACAGGTCCACTTCTTCAGGAATTTGTTGAAGCAGAAAGCCAAAATCTCAGCAGTGGCAGCTTCTGGGCCTCCTCACAGGTGTCTAGGGTACTTTCCAGGCCTCTTCATGGAGTACCTGGGATGGTTTCTGAGCCTCCTCAGAGGTGACTGACCCAGCTTCCATATACCTCCTTGCAGGTTGGCTGGGGTGGCTTCTGGACCTCCTCACTCCTGATACTGTCCTTTTTATTTCACTTGGTTCTATCGTAACATCATGCATTTCATTCTTTGTGTTCATTGCATCTTTTCCTTTACTTTTGTTAAATCTGCCAGGAACGTCTTAATTTTGCTAATCCTTTCAAAGAACCAACTTCTAATTTTGTTAATTCTTTTTACTGTTTTTCTGGTTTCTACTTCATTTGTTTCTGCTATTATTTAATTTCTTCTGGATATTGTGGTTTCTGTTTGCTTTCTGGTTTTTTCTAATTATTAGTTACACATGTTGGTTAAGATGTTGATTTTGATTCTTGTTCTGATGAATATGTTTATTATTATAAATTTACCTCTGAGTTCTGCTTTATGTTGTGTTTTAAGAAATTATTTTCATCTCCACTTTAATTTTTTTTCTGTTACCAGTATTGTTCAAGCAGAAGATTATTTCATTTCCATATGCTTGATTCCCCCCCCCCCATCTCCTTGTTTGCTCCTGATTTTATAGGATTGTAGTCTGAGAAGATGGTTTGTTATATTTCTGTGTTTTTTAGTTCATTTAGACCTGCTTTGTGATCTAACTGATCTGTTTTGGAGAATGTTCCATGTGCACTGGAGAAGAATATTGTATTTTTATTCAATAGGATGTGTTCTATAGATGTCCACAAGGTCAAGTTGGTTCATTTTATTGATTCATTTTTATTCCTTTGTGTCTTTGTTGAAGTACTTTCTAGTGATTGTTGTCCTTCTTTGAAAGTAGTGTATTGATTGTTCTACTAATATTGTGTAGTGGTCTAGTTATCTACTTGTTGTTGTGTTGTTATGTGCCGTCGAGTCGTTTCCAACTCATAGCGACCCTGTGCACAACAGCCCTAAACCCTGCTCTATCCTGCGCCAACCGCACCACCTCTGACACACCCATCCCGATTACCCCAGTCACCGAATCAATCCATCTCATAGAGGGTCTTCCCCTCCTGTGCCGTCCCTCCACCCTCCCAAGCATGATGTCCCTCTCCAAGGACCCGTCCCTCCTGGCAACATGTCCAAAGTATGTCAGACGAAGCCCCAGAATCCTTGCCTCCAAGGAGTAGCTTGGTTTAATCCTCTCCAAGATGAATCTGTTTGTTTTCCTGGCAGTCCATGGTACATTCAGTACCCTTCTCCAGCACCACAGCTCAAAAGCATCCACTCTCCTTCTGTCCTCCCTAGTCATTGTCCAACTCTCTGATGCATAACAAGCAATTGCAAATACCATGGCCTGTATCAGGCGCACCTTAGTCTCCAGAGAGACACTATTGCTCCTGAGTACCTTAGAGAGGTCCCTAACAGCAGACTTTCCCAACGTGATACGCTTTTTGATTTCCTGACTGCTGGTGCCAAGAGTGTTGACTGTGGAGCCGAGCAAACTGAAGCTGTGAACACTCTCAATCTCTTCGTCATCCATCCTGATGCTGCCAATTGGTCCAGTGGCGAGAATCTTTGTCTTCTTGACATTGAGCCTTAGTCCGTACTGAAGGCTGCAGTCCTTGACCCTTCGCAGCAAGTGCATGAGGTCCTCCTCAGTTTCAGCAAGCAGGGTTGTGTCATCTGCATAACGGAGATTGTTAATAGACCTTCCACCAATCCTGATGCCACAATTCTCCTCATAGAGCCCAGCCTCTCGGATAATCTGCTCTGCATACATGTTGAAAAGGTATGGAGACAGGATGCATCCCTGGCGTACACCCTTCCCAATTTTGAACCATGCAGTGTTACCCTGCTCTGTTCTGACTACTGCCTGTTGGTCCAAGTATAGGTTTTGTATTAGCACAATTAAATGTTCTGGGATTCCCATTCTTCTCAGAGTCAGCCACAGTTTGTTATGATCCATACAGTCAAATGCCTTTGCATAATCAATGAAACACAGATAGACATCTTCTTAGATATGCTAAAATATGACTTAGATTGTTTGTCGTCTGTCAGTGAGCACACAGATAGTACTTATAGTTATATTTACTTTTTAATTTACCCTTTGATCATTATGTAATACTTGATTATCTCTTACTTTAATTGTTGCCTTGAAATCTATTTTACCAGAAATCACTGTTCCCGCTTCTGCTTTTTATTTTTTATTACATTTTGCTTGATAACTTTTCCCCTCATTCTTTTTATTTTTATTCTGTGCTCTTTTGTCTAATATGTGTCTCTTCTATAAAACAAATATGAGTCTTCTACTCTTTTTCTCTTGACTGAGGTGTTTTTTCCATTCACATTCAGTGTTATTATCTATATTGTTCTTATGTGCTACTGAGTTAAGTACTATTTATAGCAACCCTATGGATAGCATATATGAACCCTGTCCTATCTTGTATCACCCTCATCATATTTAAGCCCATTGCTGCAGTCACTGTGTCAGTCTTATCTTATCAAAGGTCCTCTTCTCTTTCACCATCCCTCCACCTTTCCAAGCATGATGTCCCTTTCCAAGAAATAACCTCTCTGGCAACTTGCCATTCTTGCCTCTAAGATGCACTCTTTGTGCTCCTTCTCCAAGACCTGTTTCTCCTTTATCAATTTATTCTATTATCATTAAATTTATCATTCTGTTCTCATTCTTGTCTTATTGCCCTGACTAGCATTTCCAGTAGTTATGAATAGGAATAGTTCTAGGGGCATCATTGTCTTGTTTCCATTTGGTAGAGGATGTTTTCAATATTTCTCCATTGTAAACAATGTTGTCTATTGATTTTGCATGTATGCTCTTAATTATGTTGAGAACTTTCCCTTCTTCTTTACCTTTTTATTGATAATTTTATCAGAATTCATGTGAGATTTCACCACAGGCCTTTTCTGTATTGATTGATATAATTATGTGAGGGTTTTTTTCCTTCTGTTTTATTTATTAAATGGATAATGTTGATGTTCTCATATTGAACCAACAATACATGTTGTTATTTTTGCTGTCAAATTGGCTCTAACTCAGCAAAACTGCACACAACAGAAACAAACACCGCCTCTTCCTGTGCCATTATTGCAATTAGTGCTGCTGTTGAGCTTGGTTTTGCAGCCATTGTGTCAATCTCTCTCACTGAAGGTCTTCTTTTTCTTTTGCATCCTCCACTCTGTTAAGCATGTCATTTTCTCCAAAGGCCACCCCATCTGATAATATGCTCACATTCTGAAGCATGTTCTGGCTGCACTTCTTATAAAACATATTTGTTTGTTATTTTGACAGTCCATGAAATATTGAATATTTCATCAACATCACAATTCAAAGGCATCGGATCTTTGGTCATCTGTGCCCATTGTCTAATCAGATAATTGGAAATACCATAGCTTGAGTGAGACACACCTTAGTCCCAAAGCAGCATCTCCATGCTAGCACTTTAAAGAGGTGCTATGAAACAATCAGGAAGGAATGCTAGTATGTAAATGAGATGGGAGAAAAAATGATTAAATTTTGAACATTCAACTATTTATTCATAGCAAATGCTCTTTTTGAGAAATAAGGAATAACATCTCCTAGCAACATATCCAAAATATGTGAGATCAACTTTGTCATCTTTGCCTCCAAGGAGCATTCTAACTGCATTTTCTCCAAGATGTATCTGTTTATTCTTTTCACAATCCATGAGATATTAAGTACTCTTTTTCAACACCACAGCTCAAAGACATCAATTCACCTTCTGTCATACTTAGTCATTATCCATTTTCAGCTGCATAGCAAATGATTGAAAAGGGGAAAAAAGAAAAGTTGGTGAAAAAACGTCATGTGCTTAAGTTTTTTTACTATTATTGTATATTTCTCTTTTCCGTTCCATTAATGTTTACTTTATGTACTTGAAGGTTCTTTCATTGGGTGAGTTGATCTATATTATTGGTCTGTCCTCTTCCTGGATTGACACTTTAATCATTATATAATGCCCTTCTTTGTCATTTTTGTTGGGTTTTGCCTTGAAGTCTATTATATCAGAAATTAATATTACACTTGCTGTTGTTTTATTGTTGCATTTTAGTGTCTTTTTTTCTATCCTTGATTTTTAATCTATTTTTATTTCTGTGTGTAATGTAAGCATCTGATAGGTAGCATATTGATGAGTCCTGTTCTTATTTATTCTGTAACTCTCTTTATCCTGACTGCTCCATTTTAACCCATCTACATTGACTGCATGGTTCAAAATTGGGAAGGGTGTACGCCAGGGATGTGTCCTATCTCCATACCTTTCAACCAGTATGCAGAGCAGATTATCCGAAAGGCCGGGCTCTATGAGGGTTGGTGGAATGAGGATTGGCATCTGCGTTATGCAGATGACACAACCCTGCTTGCTGAAACTGAGGAGGACCTCATGCACTTGCTGCAGAGGGTCAAGCACTGCAGCCTTCAGAATGGACTGAGGCTCAATGTCAAGAATACAAAGATTCTCACCACTGGACCAATTGACAGCATCAGGATGGATGGTGAAGAGACTGAAATAGTTCATAGTTTTAGTCTGCTTGGCTCCACAATCAACACTCCTGGCACCAGCAGCCAGGAAATAAAAAAACGTATCACGATGGGAAAGTCTGCTGTTAGGGACCTCTCTAAAGTACTCAAGAGCAACGGTGTCTCTCTGGAGACTAAGGTTTGCCTGATACAGGCCATGGTCTTTGCAATCACTTGTTATGCATCAGAGAGTTGGACAATGACTAGGGAGGATAGAAGGAGAATTGATGCCTTTGAGCTGTGGTGCTGGAGAAGAGTATTGAATGTACCCTGGACTGCCAAGAAAGCAAACAGATTCATCCTAGAGAGGGTTAAACCAGGCTACTCCTTGGAGGCAAGGATTCTGGGGCTTCGTCTGACATACTTTGGACATGTTATAAGGAGAGACAGGTCCTTGGAGAGGGACATCATGCTTGGTAAGGTGGAGGGACAGCGCAGGAGGGGGAGGCCCTCTATGATGTGGATTGATTCAGTGACTGGGGTAATCGGGATGGTTGTGTCAGAGGCTATGCGATAGGTGCAGGATAGAGCAAGGTTTAGGGCTGTTGTGTATAGGGTTGCTGTGAGTTGCAAACGACTCAACAGCACAACAACAACAACATTCACTGAATTAATGATAGATTTGAATTACTGATACCCTTTTTTGTGTTTTGCATTGTGGTGTTCATGGTTTCTTTGTCTCTTACCTTTTTCTGTGCTGAGTTTATTTTGTCTTTCGGTTTTCTTTTCATTTTCTTCATTATTGATTTTGTTTCTAAGCCTTACAATTTTCTTCTTTTGGTTAAAATATTTGTTAATCTTCCTTGAGATTACACAGTCATTTTTTTTCTTTTTTTACAGGTTTTTAATTTTTTTTTATACTGGTTTATTTATAAAGTTCAAATACATTGTTTTTCTCGCCAGATTTTCCCCATTTCCTTCACCTCTCTGCTTCCACCCTTCCCCTCTCCCTTGGATCATCATACTCATTCTACAATAATGGTTTAATACAGTATTTGTCCTTATGAGACTGAGTTAGTTCACTCAGAATAATACTCTCCATTTCCTCCCAAGTTAGGTAGTAGTTTAAAAAAAGAATTGCTCCTGCACATGCTGTAACTTATTATTATCTTCTCAAGTTAAAAAAAACCCTTTTTTAATTTCATAGCATATTAAATTCCTATTCATTGGAAGTTCTATTACTACTTTATTTATTCTCTCTTCTTACTTATTAATTGTCACGATTTATAAGTGGATATCTCTGACTTCCTATTTTTCAGTGTTGTGGGTTTATTTTTTATATTTCTGTATCTGGATTGAGGGAACTCTTGTAGACTAGTAGTGCCTAGAGAGTTGTGCTAATAAATCAAAGGCTGTTTTTCTCTTCCTATTTGAACTCACCAGCTGATCCACAGAAGATGAGCAATCCCCTCCACCATTCAATTTACAGCCTGAGAGATCTGATGGAGAATTAGCTATGAGTGGATCCCAACTCTACCTCAATCTAGGAATCTGGATTGATTTCTGGATGATGATGTTGTGTGCCTTAATCTCTGTTTTTTGTCCCCCATTGTTAGTTCTCATCTCAAAGGACTCTTTTAGGTCTTGCTTATGATTTTGGTATTTTTTTTTTTAAAAAATCCACTGTAGGGGAGCTCTGGTGGCCTAGTGGCAAGAAGCTGCACTGCAATCCTAGAGGTGCACTGTTCGAATCCACCAGATGCTCTGCCGAGGAAGGAGGGACAATCTCCTCCTGTACCAGGAAATTCTGGGGCATACTCTCCTGGAATTTGGAAGTCCTGCCAGGGACCCAGGGGCCATTTGGGGTCACCCAGTTGATTGCACCCATGTTTAACCCTCCTGTTCTTATTTCCCTGTCTCATAGATGAACACACCAAAAGCAGAAGTGGGGAAGACTTATCTGTCCCAGCAGCCAGGCCATCTGTCCACCACAGTCATCACTGGAGCCACACCAGCCCTGCCCCTGCCCATGCCAGGTACTGCCCTTTCGAGGCTCCCAGCCCCAACCTGTCCTGGGCATTTTGGCTTATGCAGGGGCCTTTTCTCAGCTCCCATGCGCTGGGGCCACTGGCCAGCTCAAATAGGCCAGCCAGGAAGGAGGTCAGGACAACCAGAACCTTGACCAAGTGTCAGGCGTGCCAGCACTCCCTGTGTATTTGCAACCCTCCAAAGTCAGCTCACTTGGCCCCAAGCAACAGATCATATAGTTGGCTGTCTTGCCATCTACTAGATGAAGAGCTTTGAACAACACAAGAGGAGTGAGGTGGTGATCTGGCTGTGGAGTCCCTACTATGCCTACCTGGACCCAGAGTCAGTCCAGCACTCACCTCCCCCTCCCATGATGGGCTAGCACAAGAGTGAGCTGTCTTTTCCTGACAGGCCACTTCCTTTCTCCTGGAGACATTTCTCCCACATTCAGAGAGCCTCTCATCACTTTCCTATACTTGAATGACTAGCAGGACATCATAATTACCTTGCAGAAGTACAGTGCCTTGATTTTCAGCTTTTCTGTTCTCTAATGGAAAGAGATATTTATAGAAACAGATATTAGGAAGGAGAATTTCACAATTCACTTGTGAGTTTAAACTTTTATTTCTTATTTTAAGTTTCAGAGATATGAATGTTTAAAAACTGGAAATTAAATGTGACCTTTAGGGTTTTTTTTGTAAATACCTTTTTTTAAGAAAAAAAAAGGAATTTATTATTTTGAACATTGAGGAATTGCAAAGTTAGGCAAGTTCTGCTCAATACTCAGAAAAAGTGATGTCTCTCTGAGTTTCACCAATGACTAATGGAGACATTCTCCTGGCTAGAGCATCCTGGGCACTTTTTGTGGTTGCCTAATGCCTGGGATTCATCAGGAAGGGAGTTTTTTTATTTGTGGCTGGTCTCTTAGTAATGCTATGAGGAGCCTGCTAAGAATTCCTAAATGATCAACACTGTAACCCACAAGCTGAGGGCCCACCTGGCTGGGTCATGAATGCTTACTGGGCTCTGGATCCCACCAGCCCACCTGCTGAGCTCTTTTTACCTTTTCTTTCTTTTCAACAATTTGCACTGAGGCCCTTAGTCTCTACTACTACCAACTCACAAGTTGTGTTCTTGTAGTCTGGCCTGCAGACTGCCCTTCACCTAGGGACTTCAACGGCACTCACAAAAGTGGCCCACAGGTGAAGCTTGGAGGTCCCATCTCCTGCCCTGAAAAAGGTATTTTTACTCCTCCTAGAAGGTAGACTATCTCCTGATGCCAAGATGTGAATTGTATAGTTTTACTGTACTTTGAAACATTACTAGAACTGGCTAAATTATTTTGGTTTAAATATACTACTCCATCAATTCAAGTAGAATTGATTTTTCTAAGTGATTATGCAGAATATTCTGATTGGGCACAATGCTGTGGTAAGAGATTTCTGTTTTCTGTACTGTGCACCTCAGTCTGCTTGGTTTTGGAGCCATGTCTCTGTTTCATGAGTGACATAACAGCTGCTCTCCCCATTCCTCCTCCAGCTTGTACTGAACCTGAGGTTTGGAGTCCCTTTCGCCTATTAGTCCTTTCTTTATACGTGGACAGACAATGGCATGAAACCCCCAAGAGACTGTAAATATTAAGGAGAAAAATAAACACTTTTGCTTGAAAACAGTGTGGAAAAATCTTTTCTTCCTCTATCCACCCAAGATTTAACCAGCTGGGCCTCTTAGAAAGGGCAGGAGTGATGAATTGGGCACTAGTCCTCCTTCTAAGGCCAGGCCAGCCACCTCAGCTTTGTATCCACTGACATGCTATTCACTTTCAGGGACTTTGAGCTAAGGAGGAGCCTGGAATGAAGACAGGAGATGGTAGAGAAACCCTTTTAACACGATTAGTTCCCAGAACCAGGTGGGAAGGGTCCCACTGGGTCTGCTCAGGGCCCACCTCTGCTAGCGGCATGCCTGGCAGTGCCCTGTGCCCAAATATTGAGCTCAGGAACTGTGGCTGGCTCAGGGTAGTCCAGTTCACTTGCTCACAAGCCCAAATCTGCCTTGAAGATACCTAGACATCTCTGAAAGTGTGTTGTATTTTCCATAGGTACAGGCATTACCTCCAACAGAACTTGGGATTGTGGCCAAAAGATATCAATCATCCCTGAGCTTGCTTTGCCATCACCACGGAAGTCCCAGGGATAATTTCATGGCAGACTGTACGAGGAAAAGCCAGTGTGAAGCTCCCTCCAGAACCTTCTCTTTGCCCAGCGTCACTTTAAGCACTTGTAGAGGCTCAAGCTCAGCTGACAGGCACAAGCTTCAGGAAAGGCTCTACCTTTCAGAGAACTCTCCAGGAGCTCAGTAGGTTACCAAACATGTGTCACTGTTCAAAGATCCCCAGAAAACAGCCCTCACAACAGCTGCACCCACTCCCCTGTATAAACAATGGGTTCCTGAGAAGGCTCCACCACCATACCAGAGCTGAGGGGCAGACAGAAATTTTTTTTGTCCTGAGTGGCTCAGAAACTGTGGATCTACTTGTTTCTTGTTCCCACGGAGGCAATGAGAGAGGATGTACCTGTCCCGGGACACTACCTATCACAAAGGACCTGAGGACAGGATCCAGGACAGAAGCTGAGGAACAGAACTGTCTGTGTTTTGTGGTTCATCTGCTAGGACCATGGAAGCCAGGCCCTTGGAGGATATGGTCACTCAGTGTGGCTCTTCCACCTCCCTGTGAACAGTCCCTATCCAGGCTGGGCCCCATGCACTACACCTGGATAGTACTGAGCTATGATGGTTTTCTTTTCTAGATTCTGAGAATGAGAAGCCAGACTGAGTCCAGGCAGGCCGACCCAACCCAGATGCCAGGCCCGTGTCATCTAGAGCGAAGAGGGAACGATGGGAAGTGACTGGGCCTCCGGGTACCACCCTTTCTCCTTTCCACCTCATGCTGTTTTGTATCCACTTTCTACACATTTTTTATTAACAACTGGAGACACAAATGTATTGCAAGAATAAAAAATATTTTGGGGGAAAAAGTATTTTGGTTTTAAAAACTTTCTCTTTTCCAATGGCCTTCAGTTGATAGGTGGCTAGAAATATGTTGAGTAAGGGAGCAATGGAACCTCCTCACTTTAGGCTTTAGATCACTTACAGGTCATTAGGATTAGACCTTTTTTTCTGGTGGATTCTCCATGCTGTGATGGTGTTCACTAGCCTTTAAGTGTTCACAGCACTTTAAGAAGTAGCTGGGTCAGAGGTCAGATGTATGACAAGGGTCTGGAGCCAGGCAGCCTCTAGGGCAAATCTGTGACAGTGTGAGATTCAGAATGACCTCCTGTTTCCCAAGTGGTCATTCCTGCCTCCCCACTGGAATAACCATAACCCTGTCATTAGGGTAGTGTGGAGACTTCTGGCCCTGGTCATCAAGCAGTCACTCCTTCTGCCTGCAAAGAGCAGGGTCTGTGCAGCCTTTGTTTTGAGCACACAGCTTCAGGCTAAGTCACCCTACCCATCCTACCCTTATATCACTAGATCCAAAGTGGACAGTCATAGAGGTCCAGAATGACCCTCACCCCCAAATATACTGTCAGCAGAGGGACCACTTGCTGGTTAAAGGGCTGGATCCTATGATGAAAGGTGTCCAGGCATGAAAATGATAATTTCTTACATGGCCTAACCAAGGAAGCAAATATTGTTAGGTCTCTACGTCTTGGAGGGGATGCATGGAACAGGAGTCCAAGCCTGGGGTCCTAAAGTCTAAAGTAGAGTTCAGAGAGTCCTCTGCACTACAGTGGGGAAAAGTACACCCTTCTTTTAATCTATCTTTAACCAAAATGTTACATTTCTTTGAATGAAGAACATGGATTACAGACTACAGAAACATTAGCAGCACTTGGAACTTTAGCAACTTTAAGCTAGGTAGAGCAGATCACGTTACAGTAGTGGGCATATTAAAAAAGCATATTTATCATGACAGAATGTCCATCCCCAGGATAGAACTGTTACCTGGTTAACTTCGTTTTCACACTGTGAATCTCAGTGTGTGTCAGTCCTACTTCCCCAGCCCAGTCAGGAAAGGGGACAGAGATGATGCCTTGGGTCTCATCATCTCTTGGCATCATGACCCGCCAGCTTTCCACCTGTGCTTCCACTGACAAAGAGACATATCTGATGTGTGCCAGTGAGTGAGAATGTGGCAGTGTCTGGTCAAATTCATATTTAAGTCAATCACTTAAAGAAAATAACACAGGTGGTGCATGAGCTACTGATAAACATTGAAGAGAGATACTTGAAGTTTGGAAACTCTGAAGCTTACTAGAGTTCCTGAAGGACAAGAGTTTTTTGGTTGTTTGGTTTTATTTTTGTGTTTTAGAATGGCTCTGTAGTAATATTTAAAAGGATGGCTCTGGTAGGGGAGGAGAGAGGAGGTCTGTCACCATATGGCATCCCTGAAACCATCCACTCTTCCCAACACATTTTCACAGCAGGATCCAATGAACATCCTGCTTGTCTCCCCATACACCAAGGCAGATCAAAGGTCCTGATAGAAAACATTGGTCACTATTACCCTCCCATCCCAGGAAGTGTTTACTCTTCCTATGTGAAAGTC
This sequence comes from Elephantulus edwardii, assembly GCF_000299155.1. Lineage (NCBI taxonomy): Eukaryota > Metazoa > Chordata > Mammalia > Macroscelidea > Macroscelididae > Elephantulus > Elephantulus edwardii. Next base: position 959,376 of record NW_006400102.1, on the reverse strand, counting down.
TTCTGAAAGCTGTGCTCTCTCTTATAGTTGGTGACATGATCATGCTGCTGCCCTGGGGCACTCAAATGTTGGCCTTCTGTCCCCTGGTAGCCCTTATGCTCAGACACACCTAGTGATTCTCTGGTGCCCAAAGGGAAAGTCCCAAACCCATGTCTCAAATTCTTTGCTCATCATTGTCTGCTAGGGACTTCATTGCTAAAATGTGGCACAGTGACTCCACCTCTGTACTCTGCTCCCATTCAACCCTCCTAAAAAGCTGCTTCTCTATTACAAAATATTCTCTTTATCCTGCTTCTTCTTTTCGGGATTCTAGAATCCCATGGCTGTCAACTCTTCTCCAAGTTTTCAACATCTGTGGGTTGTTTTTTTGTTTGTTTGTTTGTTTTGTGATCATCTGTGTTTTCTGAGGAAGCTCTGGTGGCTTAGAGGTAAGGCGTTGCACTTTCAACCCAAAGATAGGTAGTTTGAATTCACCAGGTGCTCTGAGAAAGATAAACCATCTCCCGCCACCCCCCATGTGATTTACAGCTTCTGAAAACCTGCTGAAAGGTGAGACATGAGTCTATCCAACTTAATGACACACAACAACAACAGCATGGATTATGACTGGATTCCATGATGTTTACACTCAAGACACACTCGCAGGTACATATATATCGAAAAAGAGAGGAGACAAATTTGTGATAGAAAATTTAGAAAAAGTAATAACTCAATTTTCTTCTTACTGGGTTTTGTACAAGCTAGAGAATATATGAATGTCCCATGGACTGCCAAAAGAACACACTCAAGAGAAGTTTGTTTTGGAGAGGGTGCAACCAGAGTGGTCCTTTGACAGAGCCTGCCTTCAGCAGTTGAACAGTCCCTGAAGGGGGAAGCGAGGATTAGGAAAAATGACAGAGACAAGAGAAAGAGTCAGGAGGGCATACATTGAATACTGCAGCTCCGAGTTTATTCTCTTCTGTCCTTTTATCTTCCTTTTACAGGGAACAGAAAAACAACCCAGCCTCAAGGCGGACAATACATTTTGCTTTTCATACCCTCATTTAGACTTAGGATTCAAGGAATGGTCAAACCTGTTTTTGTATTAAGAACAGAAAACAGGGCTCAAGGAATGGTCAAACCTGTTTTTGTACTGAGAACAGAAAACAGTTTCTCTTGTGGGAACATCTGGCCATTTCCTTATAATACAGCTGATTGCTTCCTTATATCTTTTTACTTAATAATTTTCCAGTGCTATGTGAAGCTTTTGATGTGTCTTTATTAAAGGTTTCCCACAATCCTTGAAAGATGGTGAACTTACATACTTTGGGCATGTTGCTAAGTTATTCCTTGGAGAAGAACATCATGCTTGGAAAGGTGGGGGATGGTGAAGGGGGAAAAGATCCTCAACCAGATGTGTTGACACAGTGACTGCCACAATGGGTTTTAGTGTGCCAAAAACTGTGAGGATGGCACAAGATAGGACAGAGTTATAGGGTTACTATGAATTGTACCCCACTCAGTGGCACCTAAAAAAATTAGAAGCCATTGGGAACATGAGACCATACAGCCCTTTCCCAACGCTGATGCATCAGAATCCTGGACTGTATTAACAGGGCAAGATTGGTGAAGTGAGGAATGGAGACTTGGATAATGCAGGCCACATCAAGTTAGATATAATTTTCTCTGATTCCTTTCTCTTACACCTCACATCCAAGGCCTGTCCTCTCTACCTCCCAGACAGAGTAGAAACACATCCATTTCTCTCCTAATCTATCTAGTTAAGAGTATATCTTAGAAGGCTTCCAAAAGGCCTTCAGGCCTTCCTACTTCTGCTTGTATACTACAGTATAAAGTAACTGTTTAAAACCCTCCAGTAAAGGACTTTGATTCTGACTAAGGTGGACTAATGGGTACAAACAAAACCAAACCAAACATGAAGTGGAGAAAATGTGTGACAAAATGGGTTGGAACTTAAGTCGAAAGCATTGATAGTTGAAATACAGGAAACAAACTAGGTGAGCCTTGCAGTTGACCCAGCTTAATGCCTTGAGAGAGTTTTCAGGCTGTATGTAACACCAAGAGGGAGAACCCAAACAGAAACTAGATGACTTCCTGTGTGAAGGAAATGGAATTGGGCTAAACTAAGGCAAATCCAAAGGACAGAGTGGCAGAGAAGAGAGAGAAGAAAGGAGGAAGAAATGGATGAGAACATAGGGAGAAAACTGAAGATCAGCTGTAGAGGGTCGCTCAGTATTCAGCACAATACTGACCTGTAGGTCAGGTGACAAAACTACCATAAAGAGCTGGGGAAAGCACCTCTCAAAAGGATTAGAGGAAACAATCCTTGCTCCTGCAAGAGTGGGAATATTGTCTCTTCAATGATGATGGCAGCTTTTTATAGATGATTTGATAGTGGACTCAGAAGAGTTGCAACTCAAGTTGTTGTTGTTAGGTGCCATTGAGTTAACTGACTCATACTGGGCCCTTTGCCTGACAGAACACTGTTCAATCTCTGCTGTACTTATGCCCATTGTTTCAGCCACTGTGTCCAGTACACTTCATCAAGAGTCTTCTTTGCTGACCCTCTGCTTTACCAAGCATGCTTTCTCCAGGGTCTTGTATTTCTGAGAACATGCTCAAAATATTTGAGGTATAATCCTTGCTTCTAAGGAGCATTCCAGCTGCACATATAACATAGATGTATTTGTTCTTTTGACAGTCTGTAGTGTATTCAATATTCTTCACCAAAACCAATTCAAAGGCATTAGTTCTTATTAGAACTTCCTTATTTCGTGTCTAAATGCCATATGCATATTCAGCTGTTGAAAATACCATGGCTTTGATCAGGTGCATCTTAGTTTTTAAAGTCACATCTTTGCTTTTAGCACTTGGAAGAGGTTCTTGACAGCAGATTTGCCCAACATAGCACGTCTTTTGATTTCTTGATTGACTTTTTCATAGGTATTGGCTATGGATCCAAGTTAAATTAAATCCTTAACAACTTCAATCTTTTCTCCATTTATCATTATTTTTTTTGGACCAAATGTGAGAATATTTGTTTTCTCTATGTTGTGGCTCTGGTTGTTGGTGCATATATTTGAATGATAGTGGTATTTACTGGACTTCCTTGTATGCGTATAGATATTATCCCATCACTGACAATATTGTACTTCAAGATGGATCTAGCAATGGCGTTTTTAACTATGAAAGCAACTCCATTTTTCTTCACCTTTTCATCTCCAGAGTAATATATCATATGGTCATCTGACTCAAAATGCCCCATGCCAGTCCATCTCATCTCACCAATGCCTAGTATGTCAATATTTATGCGTTCCATTTCTTCCTTAACAATATATAATTTTCCTACATTCATGGTTCTCACATTCCATGTCCCAATCACCAGTGTCTGCTTACAACTGTTCCTCTTCCTTTGTATTTCCATACTTGAAAACTCAACCTCCTTTGCCATTTGTTATCTAAATGTGTTCTGTTGTAGAATGGGAATCCCAGAATACTTGATCGTTCTAATGCGAAACTTATACTTGGACCAGGAGGCAGTCGTCAGAACAGAGCAAGGGAACACTGCATGGTTCAAAACTGGGAAGGGCGTATGCCAGGGATGCATCCTATCTCCATACCTTTACAACCTATATGCTGGACAGATTATCCGGGAGGCTGGGCTCTAGGAGGAAAAATGTGGGGTCAAGATTGGTGGATGATTTATCAACAACCTGCGTTATGCGGATGACACAACCCTGCTTGCTGAAACTGAAGAGGACCTGAAGCGCCTGCTGCAGAGTGTCAAGGACTGCAGCCTACATATGGATTGAGGCTCAATGTCAAGAAGAGAAAGATTCTCACCACTGGACCAATTGGCAGCATCAGGATGGATGGTGAAGAGATTGAGATTGTACACAGCTTTAGTTTGCTTGGCTCCATAGTCAACAGTCTTGGCATCAGCAGCCAGGAAATTAAAAGGCGCATTGCCATGGGAAAGTCTGCTGTTAAGGACCTCTCCAAAGTACTGAAGAGCAATGGTGTCTCTCTGGAGAATAAGGTGCCTCTGATACAGACCGTGGTCTTCGCAATCACTTGTTATGCATCAGAGAGTTGAACAATGACCAAGGAGGATAGAAGGAGAATTGATGCCTTTGAGCTGTGGTGCTGGAGAAGAGTATTGAGAATACCATGGACTGCTAGGAAAACAAACAGATTTGTCCTGGAAAGGGTTAAACCGGGTGGCTCCTTGGAGGCAAGGATTCTGAGGCTCCGTCTAACATACTTTGGACATGTTGTGAGGAGAGACCGGTCCTTAGAGAGGGACAACATGCTTGGGAGGGTGGAGGGACGGCGCAGGAGAGGAAGGCTCTCTATGAGGTGGATTGATTCAGTGACTGAGATAATTGGGATGGGAGTGTCGGAGACAGTGCGATTGGCACAGGACAGAGCGGAGTTTAGGGCTGTTGTACTATGATAGGGTCGCTATGAGTCGCAAGCGACTCGACGGCACATAACAACAACAAATGTTGTGGTACAGTCCACACTGAAGTCCTTAAATTTCATCAGTAAGTGCTTCTGGTCTCATTTTTCTGGAAGCAAGATTGTGTCATCTGCATGTTACATGCAAATTGTTAATGAAATTTCCTCCAAACCTAATGACCCTCAATAACGTGGAATAGTTAGTTAATCCTACAGTGAATATAGATCTGATAAATCATAAAAGGAAGAATTGAAAGGCTCAAATTATTTCCAAAGAATATTTTTTAAAAGCTCAATAATATTTAGAGAAGTACGAATATTTCTAGCACTTAGAAAAATAAAATTAGGCATCATACTTTAAAAATTACTACATATGTGAAGAAGCAGAATACAACTTATAGTGAGAAGAAAAATTTAACAAACCTAATCCAGAACGGAATGTGAAGTTAGGAGAAGCAAATAAGGACATCAAAACAACTATTCTAACTATTCCACGTTTAAGATAATTAAGAAAAGTCCAGTGTCTGAAATGAAAATTATTGGATGAAGTAAACAATAGAACTTGAAATCAGTATAGTTTTCATCTCAGACATTGAAGAGTAATTGAATTAAGGTGAAATAGAATTTTCAAATCCTATCTCAAAAAGAGAGTTCTGCATAGCCTTTTAATATATCTATTAAACATATCTATTAAATAAATATCTTTTTTTTTAGTTTAAAAATCCTGCCTACAAAGAAAATTATAGGTTAAAGTGGCTTTACTGATGACTTCTAAATGTTAAGAAAGAAATATGACTATACTGATAATTCTGATAACCTTATTTTATGAAAGCATTGTTGTTCTGATAACAAACCAGAAAATGACATTGCAAGAAAACTGAAGACCAATATTTTTCATGTTGTTGTTGTTGTTAAGTGCCATCGAGTTATAGGCAACTCATAGAAACCCTATGAACAAAAACCTGGACACCTGTATTACTTCTGTCCTTTCTCCAGGTTCATAGGGTTTCCAGAGGCAAGCTATTTTGGAAGTAGATGCCACTCTTGCTTCCAAGCTTGTTTTAATCAGGGAGCTCCACCAAACACTGTCCACCATGGCTAACCATTCTCACTTTTGACTCATCAATGTCACAGTGTTTGGCTTTACAGTAACCATGAGTTACCTCTGTACAGCAAGCGGACATATCAGGGTTATAAGACGTAGAATAATGTTTCACTAAAAACAATTAAAGGCAGACCTGAGGGCTGTGGAGTAGAGTCACCCACTTTTGGTTTGGGAGCATGACTTTCTGTCCACTAGGCCAACCGGTCTCTCCCTATGCTGCTGTTATTATTGTTGTTAAGTGTCGCTGAGTCGTAAGCGACTCATAGCGACCCTATGAATTAAAAACCTGTATACTGTATTGTTATTAAGAGCCATCCAGTTGGCTCCTGTTTGTAGCAACAGACTGAAACTGTCCACACAATGTCTGCTGTGCTTAATAAGCCTTTTATTGCAGTCCCTGGATCATTTAATCTCATTTGGGGACCATTGTTTGTTGGTCTAGTTGTGAAGATTTTTGTTTCCTTTATATTGAAGTGTAATGCATAATGAGGGATTTTGGCTCTGATCTTCATTGCTTCAAGTCTTATACGTTTTCAACTAGAAAAGTATCATTTACATATCATAAGTGTTGTTAATTGTTGATGAGTCTTCCTCCCATCTTCATTCAACACTCTTTTTCATATAGTTCCGCTTCTTAAATTATTTGTTCAGTGTACAGATTGAACAGATAGAGTGAAAGACTATAACACACACCTTTTCTGATGTTAAACCGTAAAGAATTCCCTTGTTCTGCTTAGTCAAGGTACTAGTTTTTCATAAACACAATTAAGTGTTCTGGGCTTTTCATTCTTGTCAATATTAATATTATCCACATAGCTGAGTGCTTTTCACAGTAAAAAAGAAATGAATGCTGTTCTCATGTCTCCGTTTTAAGCCAGTGTTCATTTGCAATGATATTCCTCATTTTATGTCCTCTTCTGAATCCAGCTTGAATCTTTGGCAGTACTCTGTCAATGTAAGTACTCTGTCAATGTATTGCTCCAGCCATTTTCAAATTAGTAAGACTTTACTTGCATGTGATATTAATTATATTTTTTTCTAATTACCACATTCTGTTGAATCACCATTTATTTGAATAGGCACAAATGATGGTTCTCTCCAGGTGAGTCAAGTGGATAATTTTTCAATTTTTTGGCATAGACATGTGATAGCATGCAGAGCTGCATGTTTGCTGAAAGACCTCAATTGGTATTCCATCAATTCCTAAAACTTTTTTTTTGTCAATACCTTCAATGCAATTCTTCTTTGTGCATTGAGCTTGATAATGAACTGCTTCCTGAAATTACTGAGCATTGACCCATTCTTGATACAGTGTCTCTGTGAATTCCTCCTATCTTCTACTGCTTCAGCATTGTAACTTGAGGCTTGATTTTTTTTTTCCCATTCAGTTTACTCAGGGTGAGAAATTATAACCATGTTCTCTCATCTTTCACTTTTCTAACTCAGGTATTTGCACATTTCATTATAATACTTTTTTTTTTCTTCTCTAGCTGCTTTTTGAAATCCTGCTCAGCTCTCCTACTTCATAATTTCTTCCTTTCTTTAGCTTTCTCTATTTAAGAATATGTTCCAGGATCATCTTCTCATATCCATTTTTATCTTTTCTTTGTTTGTCTTTTTAATGAACTTTTGCTTCTCTATGGATGAGAGCCTTAATGTTAATCCACATATCATCTGATCTTCAGTCATTATATTAAATATCTTTTTCATTATAATCTCTAAATTCAGGTGGAATGTACTCAAGGCTAGTGGATTCAAACATGCCAGAGAGTCACTGCCTTTGGGTTAGCAGCACAATTCCCTATGAGCTACACCACCAGAACACCCTTGACTTTCCTCACTTGTGGTGGTGATGTTGTTGTTATGTTCCACCAGTCAGCTGAATCTTGTCCTGTCCTGTGCTATCTTCATGATCTCTGATCTGCTTAAGTTAATTATGGTAGGCACTGTGTCAGTTCTTCTCATTGAGCGTCTTCCTCTCTTTTGCTGACCCTCGACTTAGAGTGAGACAAAATTTCACCGTCCTAATCTTTACAGAGGTTAAGGGAATTCTTGTGCCCTAATAGCAAGAAGCTGCACTGCAATCCCAAAGGCACATAGTTCAAGGCCCCCAGCTGTTCCATGGGAGGAGGATGGGCAAGCTCCCCCCAGGCGATTAACTGCCTCTGAAAACCTACTGGAGAGTCAGCTGTGGATCAGTTCTGACTCAATGGTACATAACAACAACATAACAGCAGTTTTCCCCAGTGTAACATGTGCACCCAAGTAAAATGAACTTGTTGACAATTTCAGTCTTTTTGCCATCAATCATGATGTGCCTATTGACTCAGTGGTGAGGATTTTTGTTTTATTGATGTTGCAATATAATCCATATTGATAACAGTAGTATTTGATCTTCTGCAGCAAGTGTTTAAAATCCTCCTTGTTTTCAGCAAGCAAGGTTGTGTCATCTGCATAATGCTTGTTGTTAATAAGGCTTCCTCTGATCTGGATGCCACATTCTTCATACAATCTTACTTCTTGGATAATTTCCTCACCATACAGATTGAATGTTATCATTGCTGTTAAGTGCCATTGAGTCAAACACAAATGAAAAAACCCTATGAACAACAGAACTGAACCTTGTCCTATCCTGTGCTATCTTCATCAACTCTGACACATTTTAGGCCATTGCTGCAGTCACTGTCTGTCAATCCATCTCATTAAGGGTCTTCCTCTCTTTCACTGACCTTCCACCTTTCCAAGTATGATGTCCTTTTTCAAGGAATAGCTTCCACAAACAACATGCCCAAAGTATGGAATACAAAGCTTCACCATCCTTGCTCTAAGGAGCCCTCTGGCTCTCTTTCTTCAAGCCATTTCCTGTTTGTTCTTTTGGGAATGCTCTTCTCCAGCATCACTATTCAAAAACATCAATTGTTTTTTCTGTAATCTTTATTCATGGTCCAACTTTCAGATGTTTACTGAAAATATCAGAAGCAATGAAAAATATCTTGGCTTGGGTCAGGTCATACTTAGTTTTTAAATTGATATCTGCCGAGTGCAACTTCGCCGCCAGCAGCCGAAGAAGACTCAGACAAACAGGATTCGTTGCAGAAGCTTTATTGAAC
>NW_006400102.1:930922-933019 GCF_000299155.1 Elephantulus edwardii | reverse complement strand
GGTGTGTCTCTTGTAGACAACATATTGATGGATTTTGTTTTTTTATCCAATCTGCTACTCTTTTTCTCTTCATCGGTGCATTTAAACCATTCACGTTCAGTGTGACTATTGAAAGGCTAGGTCATTGTTGCACACTATTCTCCCAGCCCAACCCTCCCTCCATTTGCTTTTCTTTTTGAAAAGTAAAAGAAAAATTATTTTATTGTTATTCAATCCCTCTCCCCTACTCCACTCCACTATGCTACCTTCATTCTGGACTCCTGTCACAACAATAATATCTAATCATATATCCCTTTTAAACAGTTTTATCTCTCTCATCTGTTTCAATGCAGTACACATTCTTTATCCCTTGTTTCTAAGTCTCCCTGCAGCCCCTATGTCAATCCTCTTTTATAACAGTGGCATTATGCTATAGTTGCCTTCTTATGACTGAGATATTTCATTCAGCACAATGTCCTCCAGGATCATCCGTTTTTTTTGAAATATTTCATGAGTTCCTTGTTTTTCAATGCAGCATAGTATTCCATTGTGTGAATATACCAGGCACTTGGGTTGTTTCCAATTCTTTGCTAGTGTGAACAAAGCAGAAATAAGCATAGATGTGCATGTATCTGTTTGGGTGGCAGTTGTGTTTTCTTTAGGGTATATTCCCAGTAGTGGAATTGCTGGGTCAAATGGTATATCTATTTGCAACTTTTTGACAAAGTGCCATATGACCTTCCATAGTGGTTGCACCATTTTACACTCCCAACAACAGTGAATAAGTGTTCCAGTTCCTCCACAACCTGGCCAGCATTTCTTGTTTGTTGCTCTGTTAAATTTTGCTATTCTTACTGGGGTGAGATGATATCTCATAGTTGTTTTGATTTGCATGTTTGTTTGCCATCTGAATGTCTTCTTTGGTGAAGTGTCTGTTCATATCCTGTGCCCATTTTTCAATTGGGTTATTTACCTTTATATTGTGGTGGTGCTTGGGTATTTTATAAATTCTAGATAGAGAATCTTTGTTTTCTTGATATTTAGCTTCAATCCATATTGAAGGCTGCAGTCCTTGACCTTCTGCGGCAAATGCCTCAGAAACTGAGCTCTTCCTCAGTTTCAGCAAGCAAGGTTCTATCATCTGAATAACACGGGTTGTTGATGAGTCTTCCTCCAATCTTGATTCCACATTCCTCCCCATAGAGCCCTGTCTCCCAGAATAGAGAAAGAATACAACTCTATTTCACACCCTTCCTGAATTTAACCCATGTAGTTTAAAATCAGAACCTTGTTCTGGTCAGACAAAAGCTACTTGATCTTGGCATAGGTTTCACATGAGCACACTTAAGTGTTCTGGGATTCCCTTTCTCAATGTTAGCCGTAATTTGTTGCAATCTATCCAGTCAAATGCGTTTACATATGAATAAACCAACCACAAGTAAACATCCTTCTGGTATTCTCTGCTATCAGCCAAGATCCATCTGGTAGTAGCAATGATTTCCCTTCTCTCACAGCTTCTTCTAATTCCATCTTGAATTTTGGACAGTTCCCTGTTGATGTTTTCTAATTATATTCAGTAAGATTTTACTTGCAGTTGATATTAGTTATATTGCTTGAAAATTTCCACAGTCTGTTGAACCACAGTTTGGAGGGAATGATAACAAATATGCATACAAATAATTTGGTACAAAATTATACCAAAAGAATTGGTTGACATGGAACCATTTCACAAAGTAGCATGTGATGAAAAAAAAATGGTATTGAAAGAAGAGATTCAAGCTGTGCTGCAGGCATTGACAAGAAAATAGGATGCCAAGAATTTATAAAATACCAATTGACATGTTTCAACAAACAGATACATTCTATATACTTAGAAAATAATCCAGAAAGCTGGATTATATGAAGAAGTACCACAATTGGAAGAAAGGTTATTAACAACCTTTGATATGCAGATGATACATCAAAGATATTAATCACTTATTGATGAAGATCAAAGACTACAGTCTTCAATGTAGTTTAAACCTCAGCATAAATAAAACAAGATAATAGGCATAGAGCAATGGTAATTAAGTATATAAAATATAAAATATAATGCATATGAATGATTATATAAAACAT
>NW_006400102.1:925601-929870 GCF_000299155.1 Elephantulus edwardii | reverse complement strand
TGTTAACAACCTCAACCTCTTCACCATCTGTCATGACGCTGCTGATTGGTCCAGAGGTGAGAAGCTTTCCTTTGTTTTATTTTCTTTTTTAAAAATAATATTAATGAACATTTACAGAGAATTTGGATTTCCATTCATTCATTGCTGCACTTCTCTCCCCGCCCAGCCCTCTCTCCCCGCCCCCGAGTTAAATGAAATTTTTTTTAAAATTTTTATTAATTAATCCCCAGAAATCCTCACAACTAGATCAATAAGCCAAATTATGGCTATTGTATTTGTATCTAAATGCAAAAGGCACAGTGCCACATTTAGAGACTTGCTGTCTGCCTCCAGGTTCTTGAGGAATGAAACATTCTTAGCCTGTACAAGGGTGTAGAAGAGGTATGCTTAGCCTGCAATCAGTGTGATAATGGCACAGTGTCTGACAGAAGTTCTTGCCTAGGCGCCTTGTGGATTCAGAGGCCAGGTACAAGCCATTCCCACATTTGGAACAGTACACTCTATGTACTTGGTAGAAAGTTACTATGACTGGGAACCTTGATCCAAATCCACCCTTCTGCTGATTCAGCCTAAAGACCATGTTAGGCCAGACATCTTCCCTCCATCTACCGAAGCAATGACAAAAGCTCCAATCAGGTTCCTGGCCCATCACCTACTAAAAGCCCTCCTTTTTATCTCTCATATTCTTCCTTATGTCTTTTCTTGTCTTTAGCTTTTTCCTTTTCTTTTGCCTATCTGTCTAGTCAGGTGTGTGTGTGTGTGTGTGTGTGTGTGTGTGTGTGTGTGTGTGTTTTGTTTTTGGTGGGTTTTTTTTGTTTGTTTGTTTGCTTTTTTACCTTTCTCTGTTTTGAGGGGTCTTTTTAGTTTTGGGGTTTTTGGTGGGTTGTGGTTTTGTTTTTTGGGTGTTTTTTTTACTTTCCACTATTTTTCCCTCTTCTCCCTTTTTTAATAAATTTTCTTCTTCTCAGATGGCAAAAGATGACAACAGTATAAACATAGCCCTGTCGCATATACACCACATGCAGCTCAATCCATTGAGTAAAAGCAAATTGGCTCTTGTTCCACCTGATCAATGTTTCACTGCAACCAACACACGCCCCATCTTCTCTTTACTGCAGTATATTATAATGCATTGAGAAGTACACATACAATTCTATCCTCTATCACACACAACAGAAACCTGGAGATGAAAGATTAAGAATGGTGCAACTAGAAAGCTGCATAGCACACTCATATGGCTCATGCAGATATATCAAAACAAAATAACATAAATACAACACAATCACCACGATGCTTTAAAGGCAACAAATAACTACAAGCCAAAAACGTGCATGTGTGTGCATGCATGTGCACACGTGCACATACACATGTGCGCACACTGAGTCAAGATGGCACAAGAGTGTGTCTCCAGAAACAAAACCAAAGAAAGCCAGTAGGAAATACCAAGGCATGTTGTTGTTGTTGTTGTTGTTGTTGTTGTTGTTGTTGTATATGCCATCGTGTCACGTGCAGCTCATGGCATCTCTATGTACAACAGCTCTGAAGCCTGCCCTGTCCTGAGCCAGTCTCATTGACTCTGACACACCTACATAGTCCTGGTTAATGTATCAATCCATCTCATCCTGGGTTTTCCGCTCTTGCACTGTCCATCCATCCTTCCAAGCATGATGTCCTTCTCTAAGGATCAGTCCCACCTGACCACATGCCCAAAGCATGTTAAACAGAGCTTCAAAATCCTAGCATCCAAGGAGAAACTTGGTTTCATCCTCTCCAAGACAGACGAATTTGTTTTGTTGGTGGTCCATGGTATGTTCAAGATTTTTCTCCAGTACCACAACTCGAAGTTATCAATGCTCTTTCTATCATCCTTAGCCATTCTCCAGCTCTTTGATGCATAACAAGTAATTGCAAAGACCATGGCCTGGATCAAGGGCACCTTAGTCTCTAGTCTGGCATTGTTGCTTCTCAGTACTCTGGAGAGGTCTCTGACATAAGACTTATCAAATGCAATTTGTCTTTTGATTTCCTGGCTGCTGGTGCCAAGAGTGTTGATTGTGGAGCCAAACAAGCTGTAACTGTTAACAACCTCAATCTCTTCTCCATCCATCATGATTTTGCCAATTGGCCCACTGGTGGGAATCTTTGTTTCTTGAGCTTCAATCCATCTTGAAGACTACAGTCCTTAACCTTCTGCAGGTCTTCCTCAGTTTCAGCAAGCAAGGTTGTGTCATCTGTGTAATATACATTGTTGATGAGTCTTCCTCCAATCCTGATGTCACATTCCTCCTCTTAAAGCCCAGACTCCTGAATGATCTATTCATCTTATAGATTAAAAGGTATGGAGACAGGACACATCCTGACACACTCACTTTATAATTTAGAACCATGAAGTGTTGCCCTGCTCTGTTCTGAGGACTGTTTCCTGGTCCAAGTATAGGTTTTACATAAGCACAATCAATTGTTCTGAGATTCCCATTCTCCTAAAGGTTAAACACAGTTTATTGTGATCCACACAGTAAAAAACGCCTTTGCATATTCAATGTAACACAGTTATCCCTCTGATACTCTTTGCTTTCTGCTAAGATCCATCTGACATTGGTGATAATATCTCTAGTGCCAGGACCTCTTCTAAACCCAGCTTGTATTTCTGTAGTCTTCTGTCAATGTACTGTTCAAGTTGTTTCTGGATAATCTTCAGCAGGATATTGTTTGTGTGTGATATGAGTTATATTGTATGATAAGTTCCACACTCTGTTGGGTCATCTTTTTTGGAACGGGAGTACATTTGGATCTCTTCCATATATCAATACATATAATAATAAAGTTTTATTAAATTAAAAACAAAAAAAATTGAAAGCAGTGCAGGAAAAATTAACATAAAGCAGAGACAGTAAGACTAACTTATGATTTCTCAACAGAAATTATTAAAATAAGAAGCCAATGGGACTGAGTTATTTTCCTGTTTCTCTCATGGAAATGATTGTATGAAAGACAATGTGAAGGAAGAATGGTGTGAAACACAATGTATGCGAACTTTGTAAGCAAACCAATGTAAAATAAAATTTTTTTAAAGGAAAAAAAGTTAGGTAAGGCAGAGTAAGGAATTTGATGCCTTTAAATGTGGTGTTTGCAAAGAGTATTAAGTCCACCAATGACTAACAAAAGGACAACAAAAAAATCTAGTTTTGTTTGTTTAATTGGTTTTTGTTCATTCACATAACATTTCATATTATAACAAAAAAAAAGAATCCAATAGGATGAATATATAAAACTCTGAAACAAAAAAATTGTCAGCCAAGAATTTCATACCAAAGATAACTGCTCCTCAAATCTGTTGATGAATTTACTTCTGAAAGGAAAAAAATAAAATAAGAAAAAACAACCACACAGCTGGGGGAATTTGTAATCACTTGAACTCTGGTGACCTTGTAGCAAGAAGCTGCGCTGTAATCTCAAAGGCACACAGTTTGAGGTCACCATCTACTCTGTGGTAAAAGGATGGGCAATTCTCCTCCAATGCAATTAACTGCCTCTGAAAACCCACTTGAGGATCAGCTATTTGTTGGTTCTGAATCTATGGTACACAATAACAACAGACCAACATTAGAAGAAATACTAGTGGAAGTTCTTCAGGACCAAGAATGACAGGCAGCAATCCAAAGCGAGCACACAACACATCATTCATTAAGTGACCCAGAATTCAAAACACATAAAGTATAGTAAACATATGAGACTAAATTAGGCAACCAATGATATCAGTCAATAAGTAAAATACTTATTGTGCTCTTGTTGGTTGGGTGCAATGTTCAATATGTAACTATGATAGTCATTTGGTTAGATGTGTTGCTTATTCTGCATTTTTAATTGCATTTCTTTCAAGTTATTTTGTCCTTTATCAAAATTACTATATTGACATTTCCTATTATTAGTGTACAGATGTTTATTTATACCTTCAAATCAATTATTGAAGCTTAAATTACGTACCTTGAGGCTCTGTCACTGAGATTAATTATAATTAGATAGATATTATTTAAAATACATAATCCAACAAGAGCTCACTATGCATTCTTTTTTAAACATTCTCCAGAACAGACCGTGTGTTGGTAACAAATGAAATTTGGAAGAAATAGAAAGAAGCAACATGACCAGAAGCTGGTTTTTTGTTTTTTGTTTTATTGGGAAAAACATATTGGGGGTACAAGGAGGTGAGGGTTGGGGGCAGAAGGGTGAGGATGGGCCAGGATGCAGTTGCAGAGCTGCACAGTTTGG
>NW_006400102.1:922586-923698 GCF_000299155.1 Elephantulus edwardii | reverse complement strand
CCTTGTTGCAGTGTGGTGGCCAGAAGCTGGCTTTTTAAAAATAGTAATAAAATCTACAAAATTTTGGAAAAATATAACAGGAGAAAATGGAAATAATAAGAATAAGAAATTAAACAGATGATGCCACCACAGAATCAATTAAAATAAAATCAATTCTAACAAAACCTACTAACTAGCAGTAGTAACCAAAACACCATGGTACTGGTGAAATAATAGGAACATAAACCAATGGAACAGAATTGAGAACCCAGAAATGGACCCAGGTGATATTCGACAAGGAAATAAAACCTATCAAATGTGGAAATGACCACCTCTTCAACAAATAGTGCTAGCAAAACTGCACTACTACCTACAGAATGCTGAAAGTGGATACACATCTCACATCAAACACAAAAATAAATTCAAGGTAGATAAGAGACCTGGGAGTAAAACCCAAAACCATAAAGTTCATCAGAGACAAACTGGGATCAAGCTTAGATGGCCTAATCTATGGTGTAAAGAGACTGAAAATACAGCCAGAAATTCACAATCTGGAGAGAATAAAATTGATGAATGAGACTTTCTAAAACTTAAATCCCTATGTATAACAAAAACTTTTTTCCAACAAAGTGAAAAGAAAACCTACTGACTGCCAAAAAACATTTGGCAATTCCATTTCAGACAAGTGCCTCATATCAAAATGTTAGAGTCCTACAGGGCCTGCAAAAGAAAAAGACTGATGTCACAATTACAAAATGGGTAGAAGACATGGAAAGAATTTTCACAGAGGGAGATATTCAAATGGCCAACAGACACATGAAGAAATGCTAAAAATCACAGGCAATAAAAGAGATACAAATCAAATCAAAACAATGAGATACCATCTCACTCCAGTAGCGTTGGTAAAGCTTAACAGGATGTTGTTGGTGGTGGTGTTATGTGCCATCGAGTCGCTTGTGACTCATAGTGACACTATATACAAGAGCCCAAAACACCGTTCTATCTTGTGCCAACCTCGTCGTCTCAAATACACTCATTCCCACCACTCCACTCACAGACTCAATTAATTTCATCCAGGGTCTTCCTCTCCTGCACCATCCCTCCACTCTCCTAAACATGGTGTCCCTCTCCAA
>NW_006400102.1:908679-921761 GCF_000299155.1 Elephantulus edwardii | reverse complement strand
TTGTTGTGATCCACACAGTCAAAAGCCTTTGCATAGTCAATGAAGCACAGATAGACATTCTTCTGGTATTCTTTGCTTTCTGCCAAGATCCATGTAACAGTAGCTATAATATCCCTAGTACCACAACCTCTTCTAAATGCAGCCTGCACATCTGGCAGTTCTCTGTTGACATATTGTTCCAGACGTTTTTGATAATTTTCAGCAGAATCTTGATCCATGTGATAACAATGATATTGTTCAATAATTCCACACTCTGTTGGGTCACCTTTCTTTGGGAACAAATATTGATCTTTTCCAGTCAGTTGGCCAGCTGGCTGTCCTCCAGATTTCTTGACACAACTTAGTGAGCACATCCAGAACAGTGTCTGTTTGTTTAAATGAATCAATTGGTGTGCTGTCAACTCCTGGAGCCTTGTTTTTTTACCAATTCCTTCAGAGCAACTTGAACTTCCTCGTTCATCACCATAAGCTCTTGCTTACATGTTATTTCATATAATTCCTCTGTGTCAGCCAATTCCTTCTGATACAGTGACTCTGTGTACTCCTTCCATCTTCTTTTGATACTTCCTGGATCATTTAGCATTCGACGTAAACTATCTTTAAGTATTGCCACGCTTGGCTTGAATTAGTTTTTCAACTCTTTCAGCTTAAGAAACGCTGAGTGAGTCTGGCCCTTTTGATTTTCTAACTCCAGCTCTCTGCACATTTCATTATAGTATCTTGCTTTGTCGTCCTGAGCTGCCTTTTGAAATATTCTGTTCAGCTCTTTGATTTCTTCCTTTAACTTTGGCTTCTCGGCTCTCTAATGCAATAATCAGAGTCTCACCTGACATCCTTTTTGGTCTTTTCTCCTCCTTCAGCCTTTGTAATGATCTTTTGCATTCTTCATAGATGATTTTCTTGATATCCTCTCAGAGCTCATTTGGTCTATAGTCATTGGTGCTCAAGGCTTCAAACCTGTTCCTAAGATGGTTTTGAAATTCGAGAGGGACAGACTTAACGTCAAATCTTCATTCCCGTGAACTTGATTTAATTTTCCTCAACTTAAGCACCCGACCTGGTTTTCACTGCTGATATTGAGCTTCTCCACCGAGTCTTTCCACTAATGTAATCTATTTGATTCCTATGCATACCATCAAGTGAAATCCATGTGTATAGCCTGCGTTTATGTTTCTTATAAAAGATATCTGCAATGAACAAATCATTGAATGTGCAGAACTCTATTATTCTATCTATAGCAAGTAAAAAATGTTGGAGAGTATGTGGTGAGATAGGAACTCTTATACATGGTTGTGGGATTGTAAAATGGTACAACCACTCTGGAACACAGCTTGATGTGTCCTCAAAAAACTGAACATAGAAATTCTATATGACCCGAGAAAATGAGAACTGAGGCACAAATGGAGACTTGTACACCAATGTTCATAGCACCATTATTCACCATCACAAGAACATGTAAACAGCCTAGATGTCCAACCACAATAGAATGGATTGAGAAATTATAGTATATTCACACAGTAGAATACTATGCAGCATACAGGAGTAATGATGTTGTAAATTATTACCTATCTTGTGAAGAACTGGAGAGCATTATGCTAAGTGAACTAACTCAGTCCCATAAAGATAAATACTGTATAACACAGTATTGCTATAGAATGTATATGAGTATCCAAAAGGAGAGGAGGGCAGGATATGACAGGGGAGGATGGATGAGTGGGTAGCAGGTTGATCATAGGGTCACACAATTTGATGAGTGGCGGAAGATGTGGGTAAAAGATGGGAAAGATCCAGTGTGAAAAACAATGTATACAAACTCTGTAAGTAAACTAGTGGTTGTTGTTGTTGTTAAGTGCCGTGGAGTTGAAGGCGAAAATAGCAACCTTATGAAGGGGGGGTAGGGGTCTCAACGCTTGGGTGTCTTTCATCCTCTCTCCAGGTTCATATAGTTTGCAGAGGCAAGTTTGTTTTATTTGGGGAGATTCACCAAACTCTCTGTGTGCATTGGGTAACCAACTATTAAAGCATTTGACACATCAGTGTCACAGAGTTCAGCCTCACAGCAACAAAAGTTACCATGTCTGTCAATATGTACACCAGAGCTATAGACCCTGAGGAAAGGTCTGAAAAAAACCAATTAAAGACAAGCTTGAGGGATGCAGTCCCAAGGGCCCTTCAGTGTTTTACCAACCCGGTACACGCAAATTCTGGCAAAATCCTTTCCCCAGACCCCCAATTCAACTGGCAAGTCCACTCTGCCAACCCTACGTGGGGCCAAAAGAACACCACAAGTGCTCTGAGACCTGAAGCCTGCAGTGCCTCAAGAAGCTAGAGTATGGATTCAGCTGGCATTAAATCTCCCAAGAACCTAGGCTTGGCGAGACCTGTCAGTGCCTTAACAACCTGGCACACACGAATGCTAGCAAACTCCTTTCCCCAGACCTCCAGGTCATCTAGTTAGTCGGCTCTGCTGAGCCCACAAGGGACCAAAAGAACACCACAAGTGCCCTGACCCTTCAAACCTGACGTGCCTCAAGAAGCCAGAGTATAGATTCAGCTGGCATTAAGTCTCACAGGACCCTACGAGGGGCTTGACCATTCAGTGTCTTACCAACCCAGCACATCCAATGCTGGCAAACTCCTTTCCCCAGACCCCGAGTTCATCTGGCAAGTCGGCTTTTCCGACCCCACATGGGGTCAAAAGAACACAACAAGTGCCCTAAGCCCTCAAACATGCCGTACCTCAAGAAGCCAGAGTATGGATTCAGCAGGCATTAAATCTCCCAAGACCCTAGGCTGGGCACGAGTTTTCAGTGTCTTAACAACCCTGCACACCCAAACGCTGGCAAACTCCTTTCCTCAGAGCCCCAGTTCATCTGGCAAGTCCGCTCTTCCCACCTCACATGGGTCCAAAAGAACTCCACAAGTGCCCTGAGCCCTCAATCCGGCCGTGCCTCAAGAAGTCAGAGTAAGGATTTAGCTGGCATTAAATCTCCCAAGATCCTAGGCTCGGCATGACATTTCAGTGTCTTACCAACCCGGCACACCCAAATGCGGGCCAACTCCATTCCACAGACCCCCAGTTGATCTGGCAAGTCTACTCTGCCGAAACCACGTGGGGCCAAAAGAACACAAGTGTCCTGAGCCCTCGAACCTGCCATGTCTCAAAAAGGCAGAATATGGATTCAACTGGTATTAAATCTCTCAAGACCCTAGGTGGTGGGAGAACTTTCAGTATATTACCAACCTGGCACACCAAAATGCTGGCAAACTCCTTTCCCCAGACCAGCATTTGATCTGGCAAGTATACTTTGCCGACACCACGTGGGGCAAAAAGAATACTGCAAATGCCCTCTGCCCTCAAACCTGCTGTGCCTCAAGAAGCCAGAGTATGGAATCAGCTGGCATTAAATCTCCCAAGACATTAGGCGGGGAGCAAACTTTCAGAGTCTTACCAACCCGGCACACCCAAATGCTGGCACACTCCTTTCCCCAGACCCCCAGTTCATCTGGCAAGTCCACTCGGCTGACAACAAGTGAGGCAAAAAGAACAGCACAGGTGCCCTGAGCCCTCAAAACCTGCAGTGCCTCAAGAAGCCAGAGTATGGATTCAGCTTTCATTAAATCTTCCAAGATCCTTGACACACCAAAATGCTGGCAAACTCCTTTACCCAGACCCCCAGTTCATCTGGCAAGTTCACTGTGCCGACCCTCGTGGGGTCAAAAGAACACCACAAGTACACTGAGCCTTCAAACTTGCCATGCCTCAAGAAGCCAGAGTATGGATACAGCTGGCAATAAATCTCCCAAGACCCTAAGCAGGGCATGAACTTTCGGTGTCATACCAACCCGAGACACCCGAATGCTGGCAAATTCCTTTCCCCAGACTCCCAGTTCATCTGGCAAGTACGCTCTGCTGACCCCACATGGGGCCAAAGAACACCACAAGTGCCCTAGCCCTCAAACCTGTCATGCCTCAAGAAACCAGAGTAAGGATCCAGCTGACATTAGCCTCCAAAGACCCTAGGTGGAGCACGACCTTTCACTGTCTTACCAACCCAGCACACCCAAATGCTGGAAAACTACTTTCCCCAGACCCCCAGTTCATCTGGCAAGTCTGATCTTTCAACCTCAAGTGGGACGGAAAGAACACCACAAGTGCCCTGAGCCCTCAAGTCTGCCTTGCCTCAAAAGCCAGAGTATGGAATCAGCCAGCATTAAATCTCCGAAGACTCTAAGTAGGGCATGACATTTCAGTCTCTTACCAACCCGGCACACCCAATTGCTGGCAAAGTCCTTTCTCCAGACTCCCAGTTCAACTGGCAATTCTGCTGTGCCAACCCCACATGCAGTCAAAAGAACACCACAAGTGCCCTGAGCCCTCAAACCTGCCATGCCTCAAAGAGTCAGAGTATGGAATCAGCTGGCATTACATCTCAAAAGACTCTAGGCAGGACGTGAACTTTCATTGTCTTACCAACCCGGCACACCGAAATGCTGGCAAGCTCCTTTCCCCACACCCTCAGTTCATCTGTCAAGACCGCTCTGCCGACCCAACGTGGAGCCAGAAGAACGCCACCAATGCCCTGAGTCCTCAAACCTGCCATGCATCAAGAAGCCAGGGTATAGATTCAGTTCTCATTAAATCTCCCAAGACCCTCAGCACACCCAAATACTGGCAAAATCCTTTCCCCAGTCCCACAGTTCATTGGGCAAGTCCACTCTGCCAACCCCACATAGGGCCAAAAGAACACCACAAGTGCCCTGAACCCTCAAACTTGCCATGCCTCAAGAAGCCAGATTATGGATTCAGCTGGCATTAAACCTCCCAAGACACTAGGCGGGGCATGATATTTCAGTGCCTTACAAACCGGGCACACCCAAATGCTGGCAACCTCATTTCCCCAGACACCCAGTTCATCTGGCAAGTCTGCTCTGCCGACCCCACGTGGGGCCAAAAGAACACCACAAGTGCCCTGAGCCCTTAAATGTGCAGTGCTTCAAGAAGCCAGTGTATGGATTCAGCTGTCATTAAATCTCCCAAGAACCTAAGCGGGGTGTGACCTTTCAATGTCTTACCAATCCAGGACACAAAAATGCTGGCAAACCCCATTCCCCAGACCCCCAAGTTCATCTGGCAAGTCTGCTCTGCTAATCCCACGTGGGGCCAAAAGAACCACAAGTGTCCTGAGCCCTCAAACCCGCCGCAAATCAAGAAGCCTGAGTATGGATTCAGCTGGCATTAAGTCTCCAAAACCCTAGGCGGGGCGCAACCTTTCACTGTCTTACCAACCCGGCACAGCCAAATACTGGCAAACTCCTTTCCGCAAATCCCCAGTTCACCTGGCAAGTCCACTCTGCTGACCCCACATGGGGCCAAAAGAACACCACAAGTGCCCTGAGCCCTCAATCCTGCAGTGCCTCAAGAAGCCAGAGTATGGATTCAGCTGGCATTAATTCTCCGAGACCCTAGACGGGGCACGACCTTTCAGTGCCTTACCAACCCGGCACACCCAAATGCTGGCAAACTACTTTCTCCAGACCCCCAGTTCAACTGGCAAGTCTGCTCTGCCAACCCCACTTAGGGCCAAAAGAACACCACAAATGCCCTGAGCCCTCAAAACTGTAGTGCCTCAAGAAGCCAGAGTATGGATTCAGCTGGCATTAAATATCCCAAGACCCTAGGTGGGGCACGACTTTCAGTCTTACCAACCCGGTACACACAAATGCTTGCAAACTACTTTCCCCAGACCCCCAGTTCATCTAGCATGTCCCCTCTGCCAACCCCACATGGGGCCAAAAGAACAACACAAGTGCCTTGAGCCCTCAAACCTGCCGTGTCTCAAGAAGCCAGAGTATGGATTCAGCTGCCATTAAATCTCCCAAGACCCTAAGCGGGCCATGACCTTTCAGTATCTTACCAACCTGCCACACCCAAATGCTAACAAATTCCTTAGCGCAGAACCCCAGTTCACCTGGCAAGTCCACTCTGCTGACCACATGTAGGGTCAAAATACACTGCCAGTGCCCTGAGCCCTCAAACATGTCATGCCTCAAGAAGCCAGAGTATGCATCCAGCTGGTATTAAATCTCCCAAGACCTTAGGCATGCCATGACCTTTCAGTGTCTTACCAACCCGGCACACCCAAATGCGGGCAAACTCCTTTCCCCAGACCCCCAGGACATCTGGCAAATCTGCTCTTCCAACCCCACGTGGGGCCAAAAGAACACCATAAGTGCCCTGAACCCTCAAACCTGCCATGCCTGAAGAAGCCAGAGTATGGATTCAGCTGGCATTAAATCTCCCAAGATCCTCAGCACACCCAAATGCTAGCAAACCCCATTCCCCAGACCCCCAGTTCATCTGGCAAGTCTGCTCTGCTGATCCCACCTGAGGCCAAAAGAAGACCACAAGTGCCCTGAGCCCTCCAACCTGCCTTGCCTCAAGAAGCCAGATATGGCTTCAGCTGGCAGTAAATTTCTCAAGGACCTAGGTGGGGCGTGACCATTCATAGTCTTACCAACACAGCACAACGAAATGATGGCAAACTCCTTTCACCAGACCCCCAGTTCATCTGTCAAGTCCGCTCTGCCGACCCCAACTGGGGCCAAAAGAACACCACAAGGGCCCTTGTCCTTCAATCCTGCCATGCTTCAAGGATTCAGCTGGCATTAAATCTCCAGAGACCCTAGGTGGGGCACGACCTTTCAGTGTCATACCAACCCAGCACAACCAAATCCTGGGAAACTCCATTCCACAACCCCCTTTCATATGGCAAGTCCGCTCTGCCGACCCCACATGGGGTCAAAAGAACACCACAAGTGCCCTTAGTCCTCAATCAAACCTGCTGTGCCTCAAGAGGCCAGAGTATGGATCCAGCTGGCTTAAATTTCCCAAGACCTTAGGCGCGGCACGACCTTTCAGTATCTTACCAACCTGACACACCAAAATAATGGCAAACTCCTTTCCCCATACCCCCAGTAGACCTGGCAAGTCTGCTCTGATGACCCCATGTGGGGCCAATAGAACACCACAAGTGCCCTGAGCACTCAAACCTGCCATGCTGCAAGAATCCAGTGTATGGATTCAGCTGGCATTAAGCCTCCCAAGACCTGGCACATGCAAATGCTGGAAAACTACTTTCCCCAGAACCCCAGTTAACTTGCAAGTCGGCTGTTTAGACTCCATGTAGTGCCAAAAGAACACCACAAGTGCCCTGATCCCTCAAATATGCCATGCATCAAAAAGCCAGTGTATGGATTCAGGTGGCATTAAATCTCCCAAGACCCTAGGTGGGGCGCCACCTTTCAGTATCTTACCAACACGGCACACCCAAATGCTGGCAAACTTCTTTCCCCAGACCCAAAGTTCAACTGGCAAGTCTGCTCCACCGAACACACGTGGGGCCAAAAGAACACCAAAATTTCCCTGCGCCTTCAAATTTGCTGTGCCTCAAGAAGCCAGATTATAGATTCAGCTGGCATTAACTCCCATGACCCAAGGCAAGGCACGATCTTTTAGTGTCTGAAAACCCGGCACACCCAAATGCTGGCAAACTCCTTTCCTCAGATCCCCAGTTCATCTGGCAAGTCCTCTCTGCAGACCCCACATGGGGCCAAAAGAACAACACAAGTGCCCTGAGCCATCAAACGTGCCATGCCTCAAGAAGCCAGTGTAAGGACTGAGCTGGCATTAAATCCCCCATGACCCTAGGTGGGGTGCAACCTTTAATGTCTACCACCCAGCACACACAAATGCTGGAAAACACCTTACCCCGGACCCTCAGTTCATCTGGCAAGTGCGCTCTGCCGACCACATGTGGGGCCAAAAGAACACCTCAAGTGCCCTAAGCCCTGAAATATGCCATACCTCAAGAAGCCAGAGTATGGATTTAGCTGGCATTAAATCTCCCAAGAACCTAGGTGGAGAGCAACCTTTCAGTGTCTTACCATCCCGGCACATCTAATGCTGGCAAACACCATTCCCCAGACAAGTCCGCTCTTCCAACCCCACGTGGGGCCAAAAGAACACCACAAGTGCACTGTGCCCTAATTACTCCGTGACTCAAGAAGCCAGAGTATGGATTCAGCTGGCAGTAAATCTCAAAAAACGCTAGGCTGGGCACGACCTTTCAGTGTCTTTCCATACCGGCACACCCAAATGCTGGCAAACTCCTTTTTCCAGATCCATAGTTCATCTGGCAAGTCTGCTCATCTGATGCCATGTGGAGCCAAAAAATACCACAAATGCCCTGAGCCCTGAAACTTGCCATGACTCAAGAAACCAGTGTACAGATTCAGTTGGCATTAAATGTCCCAAGACCCTAGGCGGGGCGCTACCTTTCAGGTCTTACCAACCCAGCACACATAAATGCTGGCAAACTCCTTTCCACAGACCTCAAGTCTATCTGGCAAATCCGCTCTGCCAACCCCACTTGGGGTCAAAAGAAATCCACAGTTGCCCTTAGCCCTCAAACCTGCAGTCCCTGTAGAAGGCAGATTATACATTCAGCCGGCATTAAATCTCCCAAGACACTACTCGAGGCGCAAACTTTCATTGTCTTACCAACCCAGCACACCCAATTGCAGCCGAAATATTTTCCCCAGATTCCCAGTTCAACTGGCATGTCCGCTCTCCCGACACCATGTGGGGCCAAAAGAACACCACAAGTGCCCTGAGTCCTCAAACCTGTGATGCCTCAAAAAGCCAGAGTATGGATTTAGCTGGAATTAAATCTTCCAAGACCCTAGGCTGGTCTTACCAACGCGGCACACCCAAATGCTGGCAAACAGCTATCCCTAGACCCAAGTTCATCTGGCAATCTGCTCTGCCGACCCCATGTAGGGGCAAAAGAAAACCACAAGTGCCCTGAGCCCTCAAACCTACCGTGCCTCAGGAAGCCAGAGTGTAGATTCAGCTGGCATTACATCTCCCAAGACCCTAGGCAAGGCACGACCTTTCAGTGTTTTACCAACCCGGCACACCCAAATGCTGGCAAACTACTTTCCCCAGAACCCAAGTTCAACTGGCAGGTCCGCTCTCCTGACCCCACGTGGGGCCAAAAGAACACAACAAGTGTCCTGAGCCCTTAAACTCGCTGTGCCTCAAGAAGCCAGAGTATGGATTCAGCTTGCATTAAAGCTCCAAAGTCCCTAGTGCAACAATGAATAAATGAAAACCCAAAATCTCTGTAAATGTTAATTAAAACTAATTTTTAAAAGTTTAAAATAAAAAAAATGTGTATGAACAAAACATAATGTAATGGAATTAATACATGAAAATTAATAAAAATATTTTTTAAAGAAAGAAAAAAAAAGCTCCAAACTCCTTTGGCTGGATGTGACCTTTCAGTGTCTTACCAGCCTGGGACACACAAATGAAGGCAAACCAAATTCCCCAGACCCCCAGTTTATCTAGCAAGTCCGCTCTGCCAACACCACGTGGGGCCAAAAGAACACCACATGTGCTCTGAGCCCTCAATCCTGCCGTTCCTCAAGAAGCCAGAGTACGGATTCAGCTTGCATTAAATCTTCCAACACCCTAGGGGCTGCACGAACTTTCAGTGTCTTACCAACCCGACACACCCAAATGTTGGCAAACTACTTTTCCTAGACCCCCAGTTAAAATGGCAAGTCCACTCTGCCAAACCCACGTTGGGCCAAAAAACACCACATGTGCCCTGAGTCCTCAAACCTGCCGTGCCTCAGGAAGCCAGAATATGGATTCAGCTGGCATTAAATCTCCCAAGACCCTAGGCTAGGCATGACCTTTCAGTGTCTTATCAATCCGGCACACCCAAACGCTGGCAAACTCGATTGCCAGACCTCCAGTTCATCTTGCAAGTCAGCTTTACCGACCCTAGGTGGGGCCAAAGGAACACCACAAATGCCCTGAGGCCTCAGATCAGCCATGCCACAAGCCCAGCCTAGGGTTTTGGGAGATTTAATGCCAGCTGAACCCATACTCTGGCTTTTTGAGGCATCACAGGTTGGAGGTCTCAGGGCACTTGTGGTGTTCTTTTGGTCATGATCTTTCAGTGTCTTACCAACATGGCACACCCAAATGCTGGCAAACTCACTTCCACAGACCCCCAGTTCATCTGGCAAGAATGCTCAGCTGACCCCACGTGGGGCCAAAAAACCACCACTAGTGCACTGAGCCCTCAAACCCGCCGTGCCTCAAGAAGAGAGAGTAAGGATCAGTTGGCATTACGTCTCCCAAGACCCTAGGCGGTGCATGACCTTTCAGTTCTTACCAACCCGACACACCCAGATGCTGGCAAACTCCTTTTCCTAGACCCCCAGTTCATCTGGCAGGTCCGCTCTGCAGAACCAACGTGGGACCAAAAGAACACAAGTGCCCTGAGCCCTGAAACCTGCAATGCCTCAAAAAGCCAGAGTATAGATACAGCTGGCATTAAATCTCCCAAGACCCTAGGCGGGGTGTGACCTTTCAGATCTTACCAACCTGGCATACCCAAATGCTGGCAAACTACTTTCCCTGACTGCCAGTTCATCTGGCAAGTCCGCTCTGCCAACGCTCCGTGGGGGTAAAAGAACCCTACAAGTGCCCTGAGCGCTCAAACCTGCCGTGCCTCAAGAAGCCAGAGTATGGAATTCGCTGGCATTAAATCTACCAAGTCCCTAGGCGGGTGAACTTTCAGTGTCTTACCAACCCGGCACAACCAAATGCTGGCAAACTCCTTATCCAGACCCCACTTCATCTGACAAGTGTGATCTGCCGACCCCATGTGGGGCCAAAAGAACACCACAAGTGCCCTGTGCCCTCAAACCTGCCGTGCCTCAAGAAGCCAGAGTATGGATTCAGGTGGCATTAAGCCTCCCAAGACACTATGCGGGGCGCGACCTTTGAGTGTCTTACCAACACGGCACATCAAATGCGTTTAAACTTCTTTCCCCAGAACCCCAGTTCAACTGGTATCTCCGCTCTGCCTGCTCCACGTGTGGCCAAAAGAACACTAAAAGTGCCCCGAGCCATCAAACCGGTCGTGCCTCAAGAAGCCAGAGTATGGATTCAGTTTGCATTAAATTTCCCAAGACCCTAGGTGGGTCGCAAACTTTCAGTGTCTTACCAACCTGGCACACTCAAATGCCGGCAAACTCCTTTCCCCAGAGCACCAGTTCATCTGGCAAGTCTGCTCTGCCGACCCCATATGGGGTCAAAAGAACACCACAAGTACCCTAAGCTACCAAACATGCCATGCCTAAAGAAGCCAGAGTATGGATTCAGCTGGCATTAAATCTCCCAAGACCCTAGGCGGGACCTTACCAACCCAGCACAACCAAATGCTTGCAAACTCCTTTCCCCTGACCCCAGTTCATCTGGCAAATCCACTCTGCCGACCCCACGCGGGGCCAAAAGAACACCACAAGTGCCCTGAGCCCTCAAAGCTACCGTGCCACAAACATGCCATGCCTAAAGAAGCCAGACTATGGATTCAAGTGGCATTAAATTTCCGAAGTCCCCGGTTGAGGCTCGACCTTTCAGTGTCTGACAAAACCAGCACTACCAGACCCAAGGTCATCTCGCAAGTCCGCTCTGACCAACCCACGTGGGGACATAGAACACCACACGTGCCATAGCCCTCAAACCTGCCGTGTCTCAAGAAGCCAGAGTATGAATTCAGCTGGCATGAAATCTCAGAAAGATCCTAGATGGGGCTCAACCTTTAAGGGTCTTACCACCCTGGCACACCCAAATGCTGGCAAACTACTTTCCTCAGACCCCCAGTTCATCTGGCAAGTCGGCTCTGCAAACTCCACGAGGGGCCTAAGAACACAACAAGTGTCCTGAGCCCTCAAACCTGCCGTGCTTCAGGAAGCCAGAGTACAGATTCAGCTTGCATTAAATCTCCCCAAACCCTTGGCTGGGTGTGACATTTCAGTGCCTTACCAACCCGGGACACACAAATTAAGGCAAACCCCATTCCCCAGACCCCCAGTTCATCTGGCAAGTTTGCTTTGTATGGATTCAGCTGGCATTAAATCTCCCAAGACCCGAGGCGGGTCGTGAACTTTCAGTGTCTTACCAACCCCGCACACTCAAATGTTGACAAACTACTTTCCCCAGAACCCCATTTCAACTGGCAAGTCCGTTCTGCCAACCTGACATGGGGCCAAAAACACAAGTGCCCTGAGTCCTCAAACCTGCCATGCATCAAGAAACCAGAGTATGGATTCAGGTGGCATTACATCTCCCAAGAACCTAGCCAGGGCGTGACCTTTCAGTGACTTACCTACCAGGCACACCCAAATGCTGGCAAACTACTTTCCCCAGACTCACAATTCAACTGGCAAGTTCCCTCTGCCGACCCCATGAGGGGCCAAAAACACCACACGTTCCCTGAGCCCTCAAACCTGCCATGCCTCAAGAAGCCAGTTTATGGATTCAGCTGGCATTAAATCTCCCAAAACTCTAGGCGGGGTGCGCCCTTTCAATGTTTTACCAACACCGTACACCCAAATGCTGGCAAACACTTTTCCCATACCTCCAGTTCATCTGGCAAATATTCTTTGCCGACACCACTTGGGTTCAAAAGAACACCATAAATGCCCTTAGCCCTCAAACCTGCAGTGCCTGAAGAAGGTATATTATGGATTCAGCTGGAATTAAATCTCCCAAGACCCTAGACAGGGCGCAACATTACAGTGCCTTTCAAACAGGGCAGACACAGATGCTGTCAAACTCCTTTCCCCGGACCTCCAGTTCATCTGGCAAGACCACTCTGCTGACCCCACATGGGGCCAAAAGAACACCACAAGTGCCCTGAGCCCTCAAAGCTGCCATGCCTCAAGAAACCAGAATATGGATTCACGTGGCATTAAATTTCCCAAGTCCCTAGGCGAGGCTCGACCTTTCAGTGTCTGACCAAACCAGCACTGCCTAGTGCAGGCAAACTATTCTAGCCAGACCCAAGGTCATCTCGCTCTGATGGCCCCACGTGTGTCCAAAAGAACACCACATGTGCTGTAGCCCTCAAACCTGCCATGCCTCAAGAAGCCAGAGTATGGATTCAGCTGGCATGAAATCTCAGAAAGATCCTAGGTGGTGCTCGAACTTTAAG
>NW_006400102.1:902058-908579 GCF_000299155.1 Elephantulus edwardii | reverse complement strand
TTTCCCCAGACCCCCATTTCATCGGGCATGTCCACCCTTCCAACCCCACGTGAGGCCAAAAGAAGACCACAACTGCCCTGAGCCCTCAAACCTGCCATGCCCCAAGAAGCCAGTGTATTGATTCAGCTGGCATTAAATCTCCCAAGACTCTAGGTGGGGTGCGACCTTTTAGTCTTACCAACTCAACACTCTCAAATACTGGCAAACTCCATTCCCCAAAACCCCAGTTTTGGGAGATTTAATGCCAGCTGAATCCATACTCTGTCTTCTTGAGGCATGGCAGGTTTCAGGGCTCAGGGCACTTCTGGTGTTTTTTTGGCACCACGTGGCGTCGGCAGAGCTGACTTGCCCAGGAAAGTCTGTCAAGTTCGCTATGGTGACCCAAACGTGAGGCCAAAAGAACACCACAACTACCCTAAGCCCTCAAGCCTGCCAAGCCTCAAGGAACCAGAGTGTGATTTCAGCTGGCATTAAATCTCCCAAGACCCTAGGCGCCAAGTGACCTTTCAGGGTCTTACCAACCTGGTATACTCAAATGCTGGCAAACTCCTTTCCCCATACCACCAGTTCATCTGGCAAGACCGCTCTGCAGACCCCACGTGGGCCCAAAAGAACACCACAAGGTCCCTGAGCCTGAAACTTGCTGTGCCTCAAGAAGCCTGAGTATGGATTCAGCTGGGATTAAATCTCAAAATAATAGGCGGGGCACGAGCTTTCAGTGGCTGACCAACCCAACACACTCAAATGCCAGCAAACAACTTTTCCCAGACCTCCAGTTCAACCTGCCAACCCACCCCCCCATGGGTCCAAAAGTACACCAAAAGTGCCCTGAGCCCTCAAACCTGCTGGGCCTCAAGAACCCAGATTCCTTATTCAGTAGGCTTTAAATCTACCAAGACCATAGGCGGGACACGACCTTTCAATGTCTTACCAACCTGGCACACCGAAACGTTGAAAACTCCTTTCCCCAGAATCCCACTCCATCTGGCAAGTCTGCTCTGTCAACCCCACGTGGGGCCAAAAGAACACCACAAGTGCCCAGAGTCGTCAAGCCTACCGTGCCTCAAGAAGCCAGATATCGATTCAGCTGGCATTAAAAATCCAAGAGCCTAGGTGTAGCTGGACCTTTGAGTGTCTTACCAACCCGGCACACTAATGCTGGCAAACTCCTTTCCCCAGGCCCCCAATTCTTCTGGCAAGTCTGATCTACAGACCAGCATATGTGGTCAAAAGAACACCAGAAGTACCCTGAGCCCTCAATCCTGCCGTACCTTAAAAGCCAGTATATGGATTCAGCTGACATTCAATTTCCCAAGAACCTAGGCGGTGGTCAACCTTTCAGTGTTTTACCAACATGGCACACCCAAATGCTGGCAAATTCTTTTCCCAGAACCTCAGTTCATCTGGCATGTCTGCTCTGCCGACCCCTACATGGGGCCAAAAGAACACAAGTGCACTGAGCAGTCAAATATACCGTGCCTCAAGAAGCCAGAGTATGGATTCAGCTGGCATTAAATTTCCCTAGGCCCAAGGCGTAGGGGAAACTTTCAATGTCTTACCAACCCGGCACGCACAAATGCTGGCAAACTCCTTTCCCCAGATGCCAAGTGCACCTGGCAAGTATGCTTGCCCGACCCCACGTGGGGACAAAATAACATTACAAGTACCCTGAGCCCTTAAACCTGCTTTACCTCAATAAACCAGAGTATGGATTCAGTTGGCATTAAATCTCCCAAGACCCTAGGCGGGGTGTGAACATTTAGTGTGTTAAATCTCCCAAGACCCTAGATGGGGCACAACCTGTCAGTGTCTTACTAAACCGGAGCACCCAACTGCTGACAACTCCTTTCCCCAGACCTCCAGTTCATCTGGGCAAGTATGCCCAGACACCACGTGAGGCCAAAGAACATTTCAAGGGCCCTGATCCCACAAACCTGCCGTGCCTCAAGAAACCAGAGTATGGATCTAGCTGGCATTAAGTCTCCCAAGACCCTGGGTGGGGCGCGACGTTTCAGTGTCTTACCAAAACGGCTCCCCCAAATGCCAGTAAACTCCTTTTGCCAGACCCCCAGTACATCTAGGTAGTCCGCTCTGCCGACCCAATGTGGGGAGAAAATAACACCACAAATACCCTGAGCACTCAAACCTGCCATGCCTCCAAAAGCCAGAGTATGGATTCAGCTGGCAATAACTCTCCAAAGACCCTGGGTAGGGTGCAACCTTTCAGTGTCTTACCAACATAGCACACCAAAATGCTGGCAAACTCCTTTCCCTAGACTTCCAGTTCATCTGGCATGTCTGCTCTGCCAACCCCACATGGGGCCAAAAGGACCCCACATTGCCCTGAACCCTCCCTCAATCCTGTCATGCCTAAAGAAGCCAGAGTTTGGATTCAGCTGGCATTAAAAATCCCAAGACCCTAGGCAGGGCGTGACCTTTCAGTTTCTTACCTACCCTACACACCCAAATGCTGACAAACTCCTTTCCCCAGATCCCCAGATCACCTGGCAAGTCCGCTCTACTGATCCCACGTGGGGACAAAAGAACACCAAAAGTGCCCTGAGCCTTCAAACCTGCCGTATCTCAAGAAGCCAGTGTATGAATTCAGCTCGCATTACATCTCCCTAGACCCTAGGCGAGCCATGCCCTTTTAGTGTCTTACCAATCCGGGGCACCCAAATGCTGGCAAGCTCCTTTCCACACACCCTAAGTTCATCTGGCAAGTCTGATACTCGCCCCAACGTGGGGGCAAAAAAACACCACAAGTGCTCTCAGCATTCAAACCTGCCGTGCCTCAAGAAGCCAGAGTATGGATTCAGCTGGCAATAAATTTCCAAAGACCCTAGGCGGGCCACGACCTTTCAGTGTCTTACCAAACCGGCACACCCAAATGCTGTAAAACTCCTTTCCCCAGACCCCCAGTTCATCTGGCATGTCCTCTCTGCTGACCCCACGTGTGTCCAAAAGAACACCACATGTGCCGTAGCCCTCAAACCTGCCATGCCTCAAGAAGCCAGAGAGTGTATTCAGCTGGCATTGAATCTCCCAAGACCCTAGGCCAGGCGTGAATTTTCGGTGACTTACCAATGTGGCACACCCAAATGCTGGCAAACTCCTTTCCACAGACCCCCAGTTCATCGGGGTAGTCCGCTCTGCCGACCTCACGAAAGCCAAAAACACCACAATTATCTTGAGCCCTCAAACCTGCCATGCCTCAAGAAGCCAGAGTATGGATTCAGCTGGCATTAACTCTCCCAAACCCTAGAAGGGGCTCGACCTTTCAATGTCTTTCCAAAACAGCACACAAAATGCTGGCAAATTTCTTTCCCCAGACCCCCAGTTCATCAGGCAATTCTGCTCTGCCAATACCACATGGGGCAAAGAGAGCATCACAAGTGCCCTGAGACCTGAAACCTGCCGTCTGACAAGAAGCCAGAATATAGCTTCAGTTGGCATTAAATCTCCCAAGACTGTAGGCGGGCATGACCTTTCAGTGTCTTACCTATCCTGCACTCCCAAATGTAGGCAAAACTTTTTCCCAGACCACCAGATTTCTGGGAAGTCTGCTCGGCCGACACCCACGCAGAGCCAAAGAATATCACAGGGGCCATGAGCCGTCCAACCTGTCCATGTCTCAAGAAACCAGAGTATGGATTCAGCTGGCATTAAATCTCCCAAGACCCTAGGAGGGGCAAGACCTTTCAGTGTCTTACCTATCTGGCACACCCAAATGCAGGCAAACTCTTTTTCCCAGACCCCAGTTCTTCTGGTAGTCGCTCTGCCGACCCCCATGTGGGGCCCAAAGAATATCACAAGGGACCTGAGCAGTCCAACATGTCCGTGTCTCAATAAGCCAGAGTATGGATTCAGCAGGCATTAAATCTCCCAAGACCATAGGGACTGCACCACCTTTCAGTGTCTCACCAACTGGGCACACCCACGATGGCAACCTCCTTTCCCAGACTCCCAGTTCATCTGGCAAGTCCAGGTGGGGCCAAAAGAGCACCACAAGTGCACTGGGCCCTCAAACCTGCTGTGCTTCAAGAAGCAAGTGTATGGATTCTTCTGGGATTAAATCTCCCAAGACCTTAGGCAGGGTGCTATCTTTCAGAGTCTTACCAACTGGGCACACCCAAATACGGGCAAACTCCTCTCCTAGACCCAAAGTTCATTTGGCAAGTCTGCTCTGCCGACCCTAGGTGGGGCCAAAACACAACAAAATCCTGGCAAACTCCTTTCCCCACACATGCAGTTACTCTGGAAAGTCCGTCCTGATAACTCCCATGTGGGGTCAGTTTCTTATTAACCCAACACACATAAATGCTGGCAAACTCCTTTCTGAAGACTCCTAGGTCATCTGACAAATCCGCTCTGGTGACCCCACGAAGGGCCAAAAGAACACCACAAGTGCACTGAGTCGTCAAACCTGCCGTGCCTCAAGAAGCCAAAGAATGGATTTAGCTGGCCAAATCTCCCAAGACCCTAGGTGGACACGATCTTTCGGTGCCTTACCAACCTGGCACACCCAAATGTTGGCAAACTCCTTTCCACAGACCCCCAGTTCATCTGGAAAGTATGTTTGGCTGACCCCACGTGAGGCCAAAAGGAGACCACAAGTGCCCTGAGCCCTCAAACCTGCCGTGCCTCAAGGAGCCAGAGTTATGGATTCAGCTGACATTAAAACTCCCAAGACCTTATGCGGGCACAACAGTTCACAGTCTTAATAACCCAACACAGACAAATTCTGGCAAACTCCTTTCGGAAGACCACCAGTTCATCTGGCAAGTCGGCTCTGGCGACCTCACACAGGGCCAAAAGAACACCACAAGTGCCCTGAGTCGTCAAACCTACCGTGCCTCAAGAAGTCAGAGAATGGATTCAGCTGGCATTAAATTTCCCAAGAACCTAGGCTGGGCACAACCTTTCAGTGTTTTACCAAAACGGCACACCCAAATGCTGGAAAACTCCTTTCCCCAGAGCCCCAGTTCATCTGGCTAGTCCGCTGTTCTGAAGCCATGTGGGGCTAAAAAACACCACAAGTGCCCTGAGCCCTCAAACCTTCCGTTCCTCAAGTTGCCAGAGTTTGGATTCAGCTGGCGTTAAACCAGTTCATCTGGGAAGTCCGCCCGGCCAACACATACGTGGTGCCAAAAGAACACCACAGTGTTCTGCCGTGCCTCAAGAAGCCAGAGTATGGATTCAACTGGCTTTAAACCTCCCAAGTCCCTAGGCAGGGCGCGATCTTTCAGTGTCTTACCAACCCAACACACCCAACTGATGGCAAACTCCTTTCCACAGACACCCAGTTAATCTTGCAAGTCCACTCTGCTGACCCCACGAGGGGCCAAAGAACACAAGTGCGCTGAGCCCACAAACCCTCCTTGCCTCAAGAAACCAGAGTTTGGATTCAGGTGGCATTAAATCTCCCAAGACCCTAGTCAGACCACAAGTGCCCTGAGTCATCAAACCTACCATGCCTCAAGAAGTCAGAGAATGGATTCAGCTGGCATTAAATTTCCCAAGAACCTAGACTGGGCACAACCTTTCAGTGTTTTTCTTTTACTTTTCAGAGAGAAAATTGTACTAGAGGAGGGAGAGCAGGGAGAAAAGTGCAGCAATTAATGAATGGAAATCTAAAGTCTCTGTAAATTTTCACTAAAATTAATAATAATAATAAAAGGTGAAAAATAACTGAAATCAATGAGATAGAAAACATTTTAAACCGTAAATAAGACCAGGAGCTGGATGGATAGGAAGACTCAATATTGTGAAAATGGCAATACTACCAAAGGCAATTTACACGTTCAATGAAATCTCAATACAAATACCAATCCCACTGTTCAATGAGATGGAAAGGGCGATCTCCAGCTTCATTTAGAATGGAAAGAAGCCCTGAATAAGCAAAGCACTCCTTAAAAGTAGAAAAAAGGGAGGAGGTATCTCACTCCCTGTTTTAAAATCCTACTACACTGCCGTGGTAGTTAAGATGGCATGGTACTGGTACAATGACAGACACATAGATCAATGGAATAGAATTGAGAACCCAGGAATTAGCCCATCTATTTATGTTCAACTGATTTTTAACAAGGAGCTGAAGTCAGTTAAGTGAGGAAACGATAGCCTTTTTAACAAATGGTGTTGGCAAAAGTGGAAAACTATCTGCAGAAGACTTAAGCAAGATCCACACCTCATTCCATATACAAAAAGCAACTCAAGATGGATCATGGACCTAGGACTAAAGCAAAGAATTATAAACTTCATTAAAGAAAATCAGGGAAGAACTTTAGTAGTCCTAATCCACAACATAAAGAGTCTTCCAAGTATCCTGAAAAATTTACAACCAGGATAAGATAAAATAGATTAATGGGACCTTCTAAGAATCAAATCCCTATGCACATCCAAAAACTTCTCCAACAGGGTAAAAATGGAAGACACAGACTGGAAAAAAGTATTTGATAATGACATTTCAGATAAGGGACTTACATCTAGAATTTATAAAATACTTGAGCACCACAACAAGA
>NW_006400102.1:881699-901208 GCF_000299155.1 Elephantulus edwardii | reverse complement strand
GGGTGGGAATGAATGGAAATCCACAATCTCTGTAAATGTTCATGGAAATTAATAATAATAATTTAAAAACAAGCAAACAAACAAAAAGATCAGGAGCTGGTTTTTCAAAGGGGCCACAATTGTTCTCTTGGTACCAACACCCAGGAAATCAAAAGACGAATTGCATTGGGCAAGTCTGTTGTCAGGGACCTCTCCAGAGTACTTAAGAGCAACAATGTCAGTCTGAAGACTAAGGCATGCCCGATCCAGGCCATAGTCTTCGCAATTATACTTGTATTGCATCAGAAAGCTAGGCAATCACTAGGGATGACAGAAGGAGAATTGATGTCATTGAGCTGTAGTACTGGAGAAGAGTATTGACTATACATGGACTAACAGGTTCATCCTACAGAGGGTGAAATCAGGCTGCTCCTTGGAGTCCAAGATTCTGAAGCTTCCTCTGACATACTTTGGGCATGTTGCAAGGAGGGACAAGTCCTTGGAGAGGGACATCATACTTGGAAGGGTAGAGGGACAATGCAAGAGAGGAAGATCCTTGATTAGATGGATTGATTCACTGACTGGGATAATGGGGGAGGTGTGTCAGAGACAATAAAGTTGGCACAGGATAGAAGAGGGTTCAAAGCTGTTGTACTTAGAGTTTCTATGAGTAGCAAGCAATTTGACAGCACATGACAACAACAATAAAATTGACAAAGCACTGGCAAACTTAACAAAATAAAAAAAAGAGAAAACACAGATAACTCAATTAAGAAATTATAGCAGTGATGTCACAACAGAACCAGATGACATTAAATACAGAATATCAGAATACTAAGAAAAGCTATAGTCTGATCGATTAAAAAATGTAGAGGAAATAAGCAAATTCCTTGAAACTCATGCCCTACCCCAGATTGACAAGGACAGATATAACACACTTGTATAGATCCATCACAAAAGAAGAAACTGAATAGGTCATAAAAAGACTTCCTCATAAGAAAAGTCCGGACCAGATCTAACACCAATTCTACTTAAATTTCTTTTAAAAATAGAAAAAAAGAAGGAACACTTCCAGAGTCATTCTATGAAGCAAACATAAGACTGATACCAAAACCAGGCAAAAATACTACTAAGAAAGAAAACTACAATCCAGTATCTCTCATGAATATGTTCTTGTTGTTGTTATGTGCCATCGAGTCGCCTGTGACTCATAGCGACCCTATGTACAACAGCCCTAAACTCCGCTCTGTCCTGTGCCAATCGCACTGTCTCTGACACTCCCATCCCAATTATCCCAGTCACTGAATCAATCCACCTCATAGAGGGCCTTCCTCTCCTGCGCCGTCCCTCCACCCTCCCAAGCATGATGTCATGAATATACATGCAAAAAATCCTTAACAAAAACCTAGCCAATAGAATCCAAAAGCCCATAAAAAAAAATTCATTGTGACCAAGTGAGATTCATAATAAGTATGCAAGGATGATACAATATAAGAAAAACAATCAACATAATTTACCATATTAACAAAGCCAATAACAAGAACCATATAATCTTATCAATTAATGCAGAAAAGGCATATGACAAAATCCAACACCGCTTCCTGATAAAGGCATTCAGCAAAATTGGAATAGAAGATAATTTCATCAACATAGTCAAAAGTATACATGCAAAACCAAGAGACTACATCATTCTCAATGGAGAAAGACTAAAAGCAATTTCCTTGTGAACAGGGACCAGACAAGAATGCTCACTGTCATCATTTCTACTCAGTATTGTATTGAAAGTGCCTGCGGGGGGATTGTGTACCAGGGAGGGAGTGTTTCTTTTACTTTTGAAAGAGAGAAGCGAACTGGGGAAGGGGGCGTTGGGCAGGGAAAGAAGTGCAGCAATGAATGAATGGAAATCCAAAATCTCTGTAAATGTTCATTAAAATTACTTAAAAAAAAAAAAGAAAGTGCTTGCTAGGGTAATACAATAAGAGAAGGACATAAAAGTCATCCATATCAGAAAAGAGATGGTGAAATTATCACTATATGTAGATGATACCGTAGGTACACAGAAAACTATAAGGACTTAATAAAAAAAACTGTTACAGCTAGTTCACCAATTTAGTAGAGTGGCACGATATAAGATCAATGTCCAAAAAACACTAAGCTTTCTCTACATTTACAAAGAGAAGTCAGAGAAGGAAACCAAGAAAGCAATACTTTTGCAATAGCCACACACAAATTGAGATACTTGGGAGTGAACTTATCTAGAGGCATAAAAGACCTGTCCAGAGAAAACTACAGAACATTCCGTGAGAAACAATAAAAGACATAAAGAAATGGGGGGGGGGGAAAATGTGCCCTATTCATGGACAGGAAGACTCAATATTGTGAAAACAACAATTCTACCAAAAGCAATCTACATGTTCAATGCAATTTCAATACAGACACAAAATTAATTTTTCAAGGAGATTGAAAGAGAAATTGTCAAGTTTATGTGGAGAGGACAGAGACCCCCAAATAAGCAAAGCATTTCTGAAAAACAAAAATGAATTAGGAGGCATAGCACTCAAAACCTACTACACAGTGATAGTAACCAAAACAATATGGTATTGGTACAATAACAATGACAGGCATATAGACTGATGGAATAGAATTGAGAATGCAGAAATAGACCCATCTATCTATGGTCAACTGATATTCGACAAGGACATAAAACCTAACAAATAAAGAAATGATAACTTCTTCAACAAACGGTGCTGGCAAAACTGGACCTCAGAAAGCTTAAACGTGATCTACATCTCACACTATACACAAAAATCAACTCAAGGTGTATCAGAGAACTGGGAATAAAGCCTAAAACCATAGAGTTCATCAGAGACAAACTGAGATAAGTCTTAGAAGGCCTAGTCTCTGGTATAAAGAGACTACAAACACAGCCAGAAATATGCAATCTGGAGAGGATAAAATTGATAAATAGGACCATCTAAAGATTAAATCTCTGTACTCAAAAACTTTTCCAACAGAGTTTTCCAAAACATTTGGCAATACCATTTCAGATAAGGGTCTCACATGAAAATTTACAGAATCCTTCAGGGCCTTCACAAGAAAAAGACTGATAACCCAATTACAAAATGGGCAAAGACATGGAAAGAATTTTCACAAAGGGAGATATTCATATGGCCAACAAACACATGAAGAAATGCTCAATATCAATGGCAATAAGAAAGATACAAATTAAAATAAAAATGAGATACCATCTCTCTCCAGTATCAGTGGCAAGGTTTAACAAAATAGCAAATCATACATATTGGAGAGCGTGTGGTGAAATAGGAACTCTTATACATTGTTGGTGAGATTTTAAAATGGTATGACCACTCTAGAAGACATGATCCAGCTATTCCATTGCTTGGAATATACCCCAAGAAAATGAGAACTGAGGTGCAAGTGGAGACTTGTACAGCCATGTTCATAACTGTGTTATTCACCATCTCAAGAACATGGAAATGTTCAACCACAAGCAAATAAATTGAGAAATTATGATACATTCACACAGTGGAATACTATGCAGCATGCAGGAGCAATGACTTTGTAAATCACTACCTAACTTGAGAGGAACTGGAGAGAATTATGCTAGGTGATCTAACTCAATCCCATAAGGACAAATATTATAAAAGACCATTTTTTTAAAGAATATATATGAG
Organism: Elephantulus edwardii; assembly: GCF_000299155.1. NCBI lineage: Eukaryota > Metazoa > Chordata > Mammalia > Macroscelidea > Macroscelididae > Elephantulus > Elephantulus edwardii. The sequence continues at coordinate 897,537 of NW_006400102.1, read as the reverse complement.
GATCCAAGGGAGAAAGAGTGGAAACAGAGGGGTGAAGATGGGTCGGGGGGGGGTTAATCATAAGGCGGCATAATTTAATAGGTGGAGGCCAGGGTGGGTAAAGAAAATGGAAAAGATACGGTGTGAAAAACAATGTATATGAACTTTGTAGGTAATTCAGTATAAAATAAAAATCTTATATAAAAAAAAGATAGTTGTTCCAATCTTTTGCCAATTTTTTTAAGTGGAGTTTTTCTTTTCTGGTTTTTTGTGATTTGAAAGTTCTTTATTCTGGATGCAAATATTTTTTCAGCTATATAGTCTCCAAAGATTTTCTCTTCACCTGAATCATCTTTCCTCCATTCTCTTAATAATGTCTTCTGAAATAGTTGGAAAAATTTTAATAATAATTTGATACTGAGTTCTAATTTAATTTCAGCATGGTCAAAAAAGATACTTCAGATAGTATCTTATGTTTAGTGTACTTCCACAGAATAATAATATGTCATTCTACAAAAGTAATATGTATTCTATGTATATTGGACAGCATGTAACCTCTTCATGCATTCATTTTTTATGTGTCCATTTATTGTGTTATGTATTTTTATTATGTAATCATAGGTGACTCATAGCTACCCTATGAATGAAAGACCTGGACACTTGTATAACTTTCATCCTTTCTCCAGGTTCATAGAGTTTCCAGAGACAAGCTATTTCTGATTCATTATGAAATTTTTTAAAAATTTGAAAATTCTAGATACTGTTTTTGTTTGTCTTCTCTAAATCTGAAAATTCTTATCCTTTTGAATCACTGGAAACACTTTTTTATAGTTTAAAATATAGCCTTTCTTGGTAAATGTCCTGTGTATTCTTGGGAATATTTGTACGTTTTGCATAGGATATTCCAGAAACATCATTCTGTTCTAGTTATTTATGTCTCCTATCTATCTTTGCTTAAATTTACTTGTTCCATCAGTTGCTGAAAGATTTCCAATGTAACTGTAGATTTATATATTTTTCTTTATAGTTCTATTGTTTTTTAAAAATATATGTATTTTGGAATTGCAAAGAGCTGGAGTCAGAAAATGAGAGGGGTTGAACTCTGTCAGCATTTCTTAAGCTCATGGAACTGAAGAAAAAATTCAAGCCTCAAGTTACAATACCTAAGGATGCTTTGGTCAGAATATTGAGTGACCCTGCAAGTATTAAAAGAAGATGAAAAGAGTATACAGAATCATTATACCAAAAGGAATTGGCAGACACAGAAGAATTTCATGAAACAACATATGAGGAAGAGCCTGTGGTGATGAAAGAAGTTCAAACTGCTTTGAAAGAATTGGCTACGAATAAGGGCCCAGGAATTGATGGTATAGCAATTGACATACTTCAACTAACAGATGATGCCCTAGATGTGCTCACCAAGTTGTGCCAAGAAATCTGAAGAACAAACACTTGGCCAACTGACTGGGAGAGATTTATATTCGTTCCCATTCCAAAGAAAGGTGATCCTACAGAGTGTGGGATTCTGCTGAAAATTATCATAAAATTACTGGAACAGCCCATCATCAGAGAACTACCAGAAGTACAGGCTGGATTTAGATAGGGTCCTGGTACTAGGGATATTGTCACTAATGTTAGTTAGATGGATCTTGGTTGAAAGCAAGGAGTACCAGAAGAATGTCTATCTTTGTTTCATTGATTACGCAAAGGCATTTGACTGTGTGGATCATAACAAACTGTGGCTAACTCTGAGAAGAATGGGAATCCCAGAATGCTTGGTTGTGCTAAATGTGAAACCTATACTTGGACCACGAGGCCGTCATCAGAACAGAGCAGGGAAACACTGCATGGTTCAAAACTGGGAAGAGTGTATGCCAGAGATGTGTCCTGTCTCCATACCTTTTCCATTTTTATGCAGAACAGATTATTTGGGAGGCTGGGCTCTATGAGGAGAAATGTGGCATCAGGATTGGAGGAAGAATTATCAACAATCTCTGTTATACAGATAACACAACCCTGCTTGCTGAAACTGAGGAGGACGTGAAGCACTTGCTGTGGAAGGTCAGGGACTGCAGTCTTCAGTAAGGTTTGAGGCTCAATATCAAGAAAACAATGATTCTTACCACTGGGCCAGTTGGCAGCATCATAATGGATGGTGAACAGATTGAGATTGTTCACGGTTTTGGTTTTCTTGGCTCCACAATCAGGAAATTAAAAGACATATTGTGGTGGGAAAGTCTGAAGTTAGAGATCTCTCTGAAGTACTGAAGCGCAACAATGTCAGTCTGGAGACTAAGGTGCCCTGATATGTGCCATGGTCTTTTCAATCACTTGCTATGCATCAGAGAGCTGGACAATGACTAGGGACAACAGAAGGAGAATTGATGCCTTTGAGCTATGGTGTTGGAGAAGAGTATTGAATATACCATGGAGTGCTAAGAAAAAGAACAGTTTTGTCCTGGAGAGGGTGAAGCTGGCTGCTCCTTGGAGGCAAGGATTCTGAAGCTTTGTCTGACGTACTTTGGATGTGTTGCAAGGAGGGACCAGTCCTTGGAGAGAAACGTCAGGCTTAAGAGGGTAGAGGGACAGCGCAGGAGAGGAAGACCCTTGATGAGTTGGATTGATTCAGTGACTGGGGTATAACAGGACAGGTGTGTTGGAGATGGTGAGATTGGCACAGAATAGGGCAGAGTTTAGAGCTATTGCACATAGGGTGGCTATGAGTTGCAGACAACTGGATGGCACATAACAACATCAACAACATTTTGGAATTCTATTGTTAGATGTACATCATTTATGATTGTTACGTCCTCTTTGCTACTTGATACATTTACCATTATGAAACAACATTATTTATCTCTGGTAATATTTTCTTCTTTGTAATCTACTTTGCATAATCCTGTGTTAGGCTGGGTTTTCTAAATAAGCAAAGTCAATGATCCATATGTATACAAAGAGACTTCAAGGAAATAACTAGTGCTTGCAGAGTCTTTCATGTCCCAACTCTGTGGGTGAGAAAAACTTCAGCAGAAAAGCATTTGGGGAAGCTGATTAGTTCAAATTCATAGGTAAGCATGGTTGCAGGCTGCTAGCTTAGTGGCTGACAAGGTTGACAAGTATGACAGGCTGATAGTTCAAGTTCAGAGGTCACAAACTAGGTACAGTATAGGAAAAATAATGCAGGCCACATGACTGACAAGAATTCCCCTTCATCAGATAAGGTTGATAATATCATTATATAACTGCCTCTAATTTTGTCTCATTAACATAATAGAGGTTAGAATTGGGCTCACCAATCAATGCAGGAAATTTGGAGTACTGCTGTCTGGCCTTTGGATTGGAAGAGGTCCATATTTGTTCCCATTCCCAAGAAAGGTGATCCAACAGAATGTGAAAACTACAGAACAATTTCGTTAATATCACATACTAGCAAAAGACTGTTGAAGATCATTCAAAAGTAGCTGGAACAGTACATAACAGGGAACTCTCAGAAGTTTAAACAGGATTTAGAAGAGATACCAGGAATATCACGGCTGGTGTCATAAATCCTGGTTGCAAGTAAAGAATACCAAAAGAATGTCAATTTGTGTTCTATTTACCATGCAGAAGCATTTGACTGCGTGGATAATAACAAGTTGTGGCTGACCTTGAGAAGAATGGGAGTTCCAGAACACTTAATTGTGCTCATGTGAAACCTATACCTAGACCAGGAGGCTGTTGTATGAACAAAGCATACAGGGGGAAAGAGCAAGGTTGAAAATTAATTAGGGAGTGCATCAGCGATGTTTTCTCCCTTCATACTTATTCAATATGTATAGTGAGCAAATTATTCGAGAACCTGGACTCTATAAAGAGGAATGTAGCATCAGGATGGAGGGAGACTCATTAATAACCCGTGTTATGCAGATGACACAACCCTGCTTGCTGAAAGTGAAGAAGATTTTAAGCACTTGTTACAGAAGACCAAGGAATGAAGCCTTCAATGTGGGTTGCATCTCAATGTCCAAAAAACAAAGATTCTTCCTGAGAAGATATCATGATGAATGGAGAAAAGATTTAAACTGTCAACCACTTCCTCTTACTTGGATCCACAATTAACCCCTTAGTACCAGCAGATATATTGCACTGGGAAAGTCTGCAGTTAGGGACCTCACCAAATTATTGAGAAGTAATGATGTCAGTTTGAGGACTAACGTATTTCTCATTCATGCCATGGTCTTTCTGATCAGTTGTTAGGTATCTGAGAGTTGGATAATGAATAGGGATGACAGAAGAATTGAAGCCTTTGAGTTGTGGTGTCGGAGAAGAGCACTGAACATACTGCAGACTGCCAGAAGAACAAGCAAGTATGTCTTGAAGAGGGTGCAGCCAGAGTGCTCTTTGCAAGCAAGGATGATGAGGCTTCACTTCACATACTTGGGCATGTTTCTAGGAAGGACTATTCCTTGGAGAAGAAAATGATGCTTGCTTGGAAGAGTAGACGGTCAGCAAAGGAGAGGAAGATCCTTTACCAGGTGGATTGACGTTGTGACTGTGGCATTGGGCTCTAATATGCCAGAAAGTGTGAAGAGGCTGCAGGATAGGACAGAGTTCAAATCTTTTATTCATAGAGTTGTTACGAATCGTATTCAGTGGCACCTAACAACAACAACAACAACATGATAGTTATACTACATTGAGGATCATAGCCACATTAAACACAATATTAACAATCCCAAATCAGTATTATCACTCTGGACTACATAGTCAAAGAGAATGATGAATTTCTGATACCTTGCCACCAGAGAGGTCACCTGCACAGAGCCATCAAACCCTAACCCTGGCAGGATCTTGTCACCCACCCCGCAGGCATCCCTTTCTCCCCTTGGGACTCTATTCATCACAACTTGGCTGCTAAGTGCTTTAACTTTTGATTCAAAGGAACCACACCCACAGAAGAGTAGGCCTGCAACTGCTAGGGCATGTTGTTGTTGTTGTTGTTGTTGTTGTTGTTAAGTGCCATCGGGTCGCTTGCGACTCATAGCGATTCTATGTACAACAGCCCTAAACTCTGCTCTGTCCTGTGCCAATCGCACTGTCTCTGACACTCCCATCCCGATTATCCCAGTCACTGAATCAATCCACCTCATAGAGGGCCTTCCCCTCCTGTGCTCTCCCTCCACCCTTCCAAGCATGATTTCCTTCTCCAAGGACCGGTCTCTCCTCACAACATGTCCAAAGTCAAGCCCTTGCCTCCAAGGACCCACCCGGTTTAACCCTTTCCAGGATGAAACTGTTTGTTTTCCTAGCAGTCCATGGTACTCTCAATACTCTTCTCCAGCACCACAGCTCAAAGGCATCAATTTTCCCTCTATCCTCCTTGGTCATTGTCCAACTCTCTGATGCATAACAAGTGATTGTGAAGACCATGGCCTATAAAAGGTGTTAGGGAATAGCAATGCAAAAAAAAAGGAACCACCACCCTGCTATCTGCTAACAACTGGTCAAGAACATTGCCGTCAGGAAACTGAGTGTGTAGAAACTTAGAGCTTGTTCACTATATATATGGTGGCTGTATCCTCTGCCTAAGGGAAAGAAAAATATCTCACATACATGAACACAACTCCCTGACAGTTTTAGTGTAAATCTTAAAATCTGCAATGTTATGAACAGTATCATATCTATAAGGAATTCACCCTTAGCTAAATTGATGTAACAGAAACGTCCTCACATATACCAAGAAAAAAAAATTCCACATAATGTCAAGGAAGCAGAAGTGTCAAATTCAAATATTATGGTGGGGGATGGGGGGAGGCCGTAAGCCTTCTCCTAAAAGAGCAGACCATATGGTTAACCAAATGAATATTACAGAGACAAGAAAGCACTGACATGGAGTTTCATGAATTAGTACTAAAGAAGTTACAAATGATAGAAGAAAAGTATTAAAATAATTTAATTAAATTAATCAATTAAAGTAAAGAGATACAATAATTTCAAAAACAATCATCCCAGAGAGAAAGGATACAATCAGCATAATATTGGGAGGGGAACATGAGAAAGTAATTAATGAAATATGACAAGACTGCCAAGTTACATAGCATTTTTAAAAAATCATTACTCCTGAGTGCTGCACAGTAAGTGTTTCACTATGTGAATGTACCACAATTTCTCAATCCCTTCAGTCGTGGTTGGACATTTGGGTTATTTCTATGTTCTTGTGATGGTGAATAACACTGCTGTGAACATTGGTGCACAAATCTCCATTTAAATGTCTTAATCCTAGTTTCCTTTGAAAGGGTGAAGCCAGGCTGCTTCTTGGAGGCAAGGATTCTGGGGCTTCGTCTGACATACTTTGGACATGTTGCCAGGAGGGACGGGTCCTTGGAGAGGGAAATCATGCTTGCGAGGGTGGGGGAACAGCATAGGAGAGGAAGACCCTCGATGAGTTGGATTGATTCAGTCACTGGGGTAATGGAGATAGGTGTGTTGGAGAAAAAAGTTTGGCAAGGGATAGAGCAGGATTTAGGGCTGTTGTACATAGGGTTGCTATGAGGTGCAGACAATTTGACGGCATATAACAAAAACAATAAAAAACAATATTCTTAGCAGTAGAATAGAGGACTGTATTCTTTATCTTCTGCAATAAAGGCTTCAAGTTCTCACTTTCAACAAGCAAGGTTATGTCATTTGCATAACACAGGTGATGAGTCTTTCTCAGATCTGCATGTCACATTCTTAATAGATTCTAGCTTCTCAAATAATTTGCTCAGAATACAGATTGAATAAGTATATAGAGAGGATATAACACACACTACCTTCTTAATTTTAAACTTTGTAGTGCTCACTTTCTTGTATCATCTGCATTAATGAAGGCTGTGGATGAGTTCACCTCCAATCCTGATGCTACATTCCTCCTCATAAAGCCCTGCTTCCAGAATTATCTGTTCTACATATAGATTGAGAAGTTCTGTACTCCTTTCCTAACTTTGAATCATACATTGTTTCCCTGCTCTGTTCTGAGGACTGCTTTCTGGTACAAGTATGTTACTGTTTTTGTGTGCTGTCTAGTCACTTACAACTCCTATTACAACAGTCCTATATCCTATTCTATCCTGTGCCAATCTTACTGTCTTTGACACACCTTCATTCATTACCCTAGTCACTGAATCAGTCCATCTCATCAAGGGTCTTCCTCTCCTGCACTGTCCCTCCACACTCCCAAACTTGCCATCCCTCTCCAAGGACTGGTCCCTCCTTGCAACATGTCCAAAGTATGTCAGATGAAGCTTCAGAATCCTTGCCTTCAAGGAGCAGCCTGGTTTCACCCTCTTTATGTCAAATCTGCTTGTCCTCCTTCTTATAGTATTCTTTACTTTAATCCAATATCCATCTGATATCAGCAATGATATCCTAGGTGTTATGGCCTCTTCTAAATCCAGCTTGAACTGCTGGCAGTTCCCTAACTATGTACTGCTCTAGCCATTTTTTTATGCTTACATGTATATTAATGATATTGTCCAATACTTTCCACATTCTGTTAGATCACCCTTCTTGGGAATGAGGACAAACATGGATCTCTTCCAAACAGTTGGCCAGACAGCTGTCCTTCAAATTTCCTGGCATAGACTGTGAGAGCATCCAGAGTTGTATCTGTTATTTGCAACATGTCAATCTGTACTCCATCACATTCCTGGGGCCTTGTATTTTCTGCCAATGTCTTAAGTGCAGCTTCAACTTCATTTACTACTATTGCATTCTGTACTTCCTGAAATTTTCAGTATCAGTTAATTCTTTCTGGTACAGTGACTCTGTGTATTCTCTTCATCTTCTTTTGATGCTTCTTGTGTCATTCAACATATGGCCCATAGCATCTTTTATTATTGCAGACCAAGGCTAAAATTTGTATTTCAGTTCTCTCAGCTTGAGAAATATAGAGCAAGTTCTTCCCTATTTATTCTTCAACTCAAGCTCTCTGTGCACTCCATTATGATGCTTTGTTTTGCCTTCTCATTTGGCATCTTTATCCTTTGTTTTGGCCTCTCGATGCTCTAGTGCAATTTTTAGTCTCTTATGACATCTATTTCAGTTTTTTCTTTCTCTTTTGTCTTTCTTTGTTCTCTTCCTTTTGATCTCTTCATGGATGTTATCCTTTTAAAAAATTATTTTATATTGATTTTCTTACAAAGATTGTGTACATTGTATTCTACACTTTGTGGATGTTGTTCCTGATGTCATCCCACAATACATCTGGTCTTTGATCATTGTTGTTCAATGCTCCTTATTTTCTACTAGTATATTTACAAAATTTGAATGTATTCAAGGACAAATTCTTTCAATTTCCCTCATCATTTGTTGTACAACAAATTGTACAACCCCATGATTAATCTCCCCCTCCCCCTGCACATCCTCATCCCTCTGCTTGTACCCTCTCCCACCCCTCTTGGATCCTTATACTCATTCTACAATAATGGTTTTATACAATATTTATCCTTGTGGGACTGAGTTAGTTCACTCAGCATAATGCTCTTTAGTCCCTTCCAAGTTGGGTAATAATTTACAAAATTATTGTTCCTGCATGCTGCTTAGTATTCCATTGTGCAAATGTACCATAATTTTTCAATCCATCCATTCATGGTTGGACATTTGGGCTGTTTTCATGTTCTTATGATGGTGAATAATGCTTCTATGAATATTTGTGTACAAATCTTTATTTGTGCCTCAGTTCTCATTTTCTCAGGGTATATTCCAACTAGTGGAATAGCTGAGTCATATGGAATTTCTATGTTCAGTTTTTTGACGAAGCACCAAAACTTTTGTTATAAGACTCTTGTCTGAGATGGTATTACCAAATGTTTGTCCTCAGTCTGTAGACTTTTTTTCACCCTGTTAGAAAAAGTTTTTGATGCACACATGGATTTAAATTTTAGAAGATCCTGTGCATCAAATTTATCCTCTTCAGATTGTGCGTTCCTAGTTGCATTTGGCAGTCTCTTTATATCTTGGACTAGCGCTTTCAAGCTTGATCCCAGTTTATCTCTTATGAACTTTATGGTTTTGGGTTTTATTCCAAGATCTCTGATCAATCTTGAGTTGATTTTTGTGTATGGTGTGAGATGTGGAGCCTGCTTCAGCTTTCTCCAGGTGAAAGTCCAGTTTTGCCGGCATCATTTGTGAAGAGGTTATCATTTCTCCATTTGACAGCTTTGATTTCCTTGTCAAATATCCGTTGACCACACATAGCTGAGTCTATTTCTGGGTTCTCAATTCTGTTCCATTAGTCTGTGTGTCTGTGATTGAACTAGTACCATGCTGTTTTGGTTACTACTGCTGTGTTTTGAGGTCAGGGGATGCTATGCTGCCAACCGCATTTTTTATTTCTCAGAAGTGTTTTTCTTATTTGGGGTCTCTTGTCTCTCTAAATAAATTTTATAATTTCCATTTCAAGCTCTTTGAAAAATGAATTTACTATCTGTGTTGGGATTGCACTGAACATGTAGTTTGCTTTTGGTAGGATTGTCATTTTCACAATATAGAGTCTTCCTATCTATGAACAGGGTATATTTTTCCATTTCTTTAAGTCTATTATTGTGGCTTCAGACCTATTCTTAAGATTGGTTCTCATGAACTTTTAAATTTTTTTAAGGCCTCAATTTGATCATTCACATGAGTAATTAATGGTATGAACAACAGTCAGCCTCTGGTCTGGGTTTTTTTTTCTTTTTGTCAATTTGATTTTTAAAATAAAAATTTTATTTTATTCTGGTTTACTTACAAAGTTCGTATACTTTGTTTTTCACATTTGATCTTTTCCATTTCCTTTATTCACCCATCCCTCCACACATCAAATTTTGTGGCCCTATGATTAGCCATCCAACCCCCTATGCCCATCTTCACCCCTCTGCTCACACCCTTCCTTCCTTGGATCCTCATACATGTTCTACAATAATGGTCCTATACAGTGTTTGTCTTTACGTGACTGGGTTAGTGCACTTAGCATAATGCTCTTCAGTTCCTCCCAAGTAGTGATTTACAAAATCATTGCTCCTTCATGCTGCATAGTATTCTATTGTGTGAATGTACCATAATTTCTCAATCCATTCCATTGTGATTGGACATTTGGGCAGTTTCCATATTCTTACAATGGTGAATAACCCTGCTATAAACATTGGTGTACAAGTCTCTGTTTCTGCCTCAGTTGTCATTTTCTCAGGGTATATTTCAAGAAGCAGAATAGCTGGATTATATGAAATTTCTATGGTCAGCTTTCTGAGGAAATGACAAACTGCCTTCTACAGTGGTTGTACCATTTTATAATCCCACCAACAGTGTATCCCAACTGTCTACATACTCTCCAACACTTATTACTTGCTATCTTGTTAAACTTTGCCAATCCTACTGACACAAGATGGTATCTCATTTTGGTTTTGATTTACGTCTCTCTTATTGCCATTGATGTTGAGCATTTCTTCATGTGTCTGCTGATCATCCAAATATCTACCTCTGTGAAAATTCTTTGCATATCTTTTACCCATTTTGTAGTTGGGTTATCAGTCTTTTCCATGTGGAGGCTCTGTAGGATTCTGTAAACTTTTAATATGAAACTGTGGTTTGAAATTATATTGCCAACTGGTTTTTCCCCCCATCAGTAGGTTTTCCTTTTTCTCTGTTGGAAAATGTTTTAGATGTACACAGGCACTTAATTTTTAGAAGGTCGCATTCATCAGTTTTATCCTCTCCAGGATGTACATTTCTTGTTGTCTTTGGCAGTCTCTTTATACCATAGAGAAGGTCTCTGATTCACCTTGAGTTGATTTTTTGTGTATGGTGTGAGATGTAGATCCTGTTACAGCTTTCTGCAGATAGCAGTCCAGTTTTGCCAGCATCATTTATTGTAGAAGTTATCATTTCCCTATTTGATAGGTTTTATTTTCTTGTTGAATATCAGTTGACCATAGATAGCTGGGTCCATTTCTGGGTTCTCAGTTCTTCTGTTCCATTGGTCTGTCATTGTTCCTATACCACGCTGTTTTTGTTACTACCACTTTGTAATCGGTTTTGAATTCAGAGAGTGTGATGCCTCGCACTTAATTTTTGTTTTTCAGAAATGTTTTGATTATTTGGGGTCTCTTTTCCTCCAAATGAACTTGACAATTTCCCTTTAGAGCTCCTTGAAAAATAAAATTGGTATCTGGATTGGGATTGTGTTGAACACATTGATTGCTTTTGATAAGATTGTCATTTTTACAATATTGAGTCTTTCTATCCAAGAACAGGACACATTTTTTTAATTTATTTAGGTCTTTTATTGTGTCTTACAGAAGTGTTCTGTAGTTTTCTTTTTACGGGTCTTTTGTGTTTCTAGTTAGGTTCACTCCCAAGAACCTCAATTTGTGGTTGACTATTATAAATAATATTGCTTTCTTGATTTCCTTCTTTGAGTTCTCTTTGTTATTGTAGAGGAATTCCACTGATTTTTAGATATTGCTCTTATATCGTGCCACTCTACTAAATTTGTGAACTAGCTATAACAGTTTTTTTTGTTGAGTCTTTGGAGTTTTCTGTGTACACTGTCATATCATCTGCTTATAGTGATAGTTTCACCACATCTTTTCTGATCTGAATGCCTTCTATTTTCTTCTCTTATTGTATTGCCCTAGCAGTTACTTGCAATACAATTACAATATTGAATAGAAGTGGTCACAGTGGGCATCCTTGTCTGGTCCTCTGTTCTAGTTTTGACTGCTGATATAGAGTTTCTCCAAAGATTCCTTCCACAGGTGTAGTCAATCTGATTCCTATGCAGTCTATCAGGTGACTTTTATGCAGAAAGTTGCAATTTGTGTTTTAGGGAAAATATTTGCAATGAATAAATCACTGAACATACAAAATTTGATTATGCTATTTCCAGCCTCATTTTCATCACTGAGTCCTTACTTTCAGGCTACCATTCCTTCTTCACTGTTTCCAAGTTTTGCATCCCAGTCACCAACTATTATTAACATACCTTTATTGCATGTTTCGTCAGTTTCGAACTGCAAGATTTGGTAAAAATTTTCAAGTTCTTTGGCTTTTGCTGCAGACACATTTTTTTATTAATTTCAGTGAACATTTACAGAGATTTTGGATTTCCATATATATTTTAATAATAGTCATAATAAAAGTCTTCCTTGTGTATTATTGTTGTATACTATTGAGTTGGAAACCAACCAATAGCTGACTGTCCAGTGGGTTTTCAGAGGCAGTTAATGCCAAGGGAGAAGATTGCCCATCCTTCTTCCATGGAGCAGCTGGTGGACTTAAACTTATGCCTTTGGGATTGCATTGCAGTTTCTTGCCAGTAGGCCATCAGATCGGCTTCTCTTCCTTGTATGCACATGGATAGTATCTTAACACTCACAGCATTGTACTTAAGCATAGAATTTTAAATTTACTTTTAAACTAGTAATACAACCCAATTCTTTTTTTTTCACTCCCAGCATGGAGTGAAATGTGATTATCTGATTCAAAGTGGCCAAAGCTAAGTCATCTCATCTCATACCCAGTATATCAATGATCATGTGTTCATTTTCATTTGTCATAGCTTCTAATTTTCAAACATTCATGCTTCATACATTCCATGTTCCAATTATAAAAGGATGTTTATCAATATTTTTCCTCATTTTTATTTACTTCTAATCTGGGCTCCACCTTTAATACTATAATTGTGTGTTTCCCCTACTGCTTATGGATTTTCGAAGGCTTGCTGTTTAAGAGATGGATGGCAAATCATCATTTCTGATCAATCTTAATTTGGGAACTCGACTAAAACCTGTTCACCACTGGTGACCCTTGTGACATTTGATAGCTGGAGGCATAGATTTCAGCATCACAGAAACCCACAAGGTACCTCAGTACAGTAAACTGACAGATAAGCGCTATATTATTTTGTGTTGTTATTGTAAAGTGTTGTCAACTCATAGGCAACTCATAGCGACCCTATGAAAGTCCTCAACAGATGTGTGATTTCATCCTTTCTCCAGGTTCATAGGGTTTCTGGAGGTAAGCTATTATGGAAGTGGATACCACTTCTTCTTCCAAGCTTGTTTTAATCAAGGAGCTCCACCAAACACTGTCCACCATGGGTAACCATTATCGCATTTGACACATTAGCTTCACAGCAACCACAAGTTGCCTCTGTGTGGCAAATAGACACACCAAGGCTATACGACCTAGACACAAGAGGCCACATCCAGCTGACACTGAGATTCAAAAGACACTTGCCCTCAGTCTGCAGGCCTGGCCAGACATTTCAGTATTTTACCATTCTGGCATGCCCAAATGCTGGTGAACTCTGGGCCAGAGACCTTCAATTCACCTGGCAAGTCCACTCTGCTGACACCCACTTAATTAATACTTGCTGTATTAGTTAGAACAATGAATTCCCCCACTACAACAAACAGACAAATTAGTGTTGTATCTCTAATAGCAAATCAAGTATACAAATACCATGTTACCAGATCCAATTGAAGCCTGAATAGATGTGGTAGGATGTGCTCCTGGAAGAGTGTTGAAATGTTAGGCCTGAGACCTCATAGCTGGAGCACTAGGGTAATATCCCACAGATGGATCTTAAAGTCACATGGAAGTCTCAACTAAATCCTTGCTGCTTGAGCTTTACATAAGTCCCTAGTGTTAATAAAAAGACCCACCTTCTGGGTCCCAATTGCTTTAAATAAGAGACTCTACCCCCACCCCAAGTGACTGTTAATTAAAAAAAATCCTGACTTCTGGATCCCAACTGCTTTAAATAAGAGGCCCCCAGCTCCCAACCAACTGTGAATTAAAAAGGCCTACCTTCTGGACCCCAAATGCTTTAAATAAGAGAATCTCAGCCCCAAATCAACCATTAATAATTTTTAAAAGGCAGAGAGATGCAAATAAGAACAACAATAAGATATCATCTCACACTAGCAACAATAGCCAAATTTAACATACATAAATAAGAAATGCTGTTGAGGAGGTGGAGAGATTGGAACTCTCAAGCACTACTGGTAGGATTGTAAAATGGTTCAACCACTATGAAAAACAGGTTGTTATTTCCTAAAAATGTGTGAACATAGACATTCCATATGACTCAGCTATTCCACTACTAGGAATATATCCCAAGGAGACTGGAGCTGATACATGAACAGACATTTATGAATCTATGTTCATTACAGCATTGTTCACAAGAACAAGAAAATGGAGACATCATAAATGCTCATTAACAAATGAATGGATAGAGAAATTGTGGTACACTATGCAGCACTAGAGAATAATGCAGTATTTGTAAAATACTATATACAACATGGGAGAGTCTAGAAGTCATTATGTTCAGTGAAATAACCCAGTCACAAAAAGCAAATACTGCATAAAACTGCTATTGTAAAAACAGGAGGGAAACTGAGGGGTGGAGTGGGAAAGGAGAGAACAGAAATAGAATGCACAGACAATGAACTCTGTAAATGACTAGGACAAGGGAGGGTCAACCTGGGAAGATTTGAGATAAGAACCATATGGATATTGCAATTAGCAAATAGGAATACGATATACAAGAGAGAAAGGGGAAGAGGGAAAGGGAGCAGAAGAATGAGAAGTATCACTGGGATAGCAGAGATTAGTGGACATATGGAAGATTATGTGAAGGAATGTTGTTGTCATAATGTACCATTGAGTCATGTACTATGACTCATAGTGATCCTCTGAACAAATCTGTGAATTCTGCCCTATCTTGAGACAATCTCACCACCTCTGACACACATGCCCCGATTGCTACAGTCATTGTATCAATCCATCTCATTCAGAATCTTTTTCTCCTGTGCTAGACATTTACCCTTCCAAGCATGATGTCCTACTCCAAGGACTGGTCTCTCCTGGCAACATATCCACAGTATGTGAGACAGAGCTTCAAAATCTCTGCCTCCAAAGAGCAACTTAGCTTTTCCCTCTCTAGGAAAGACCTCTTTGTTCTCTTGGCAGTCCATAGTATGTTCAGTACTCTTCTCCAGCACCACAACTCGAGGACATTGATTCTTCTATCATCCTTAATCATTATCCAGCTCTCACAGGTATAGTAAATAACTGAGAAGATTATAGGCTAGATTAGACACACCTTAGTCTCTAGACTGACATAATTTCTCTTTAGCACTCTGGAGAGGTCCCAAGTTGTAATAGGTATTTTTATGAGATGGGTGATAAAAAGCATAGATCAATAGTAATTAAATCTATAAAACACAGTGTATATTAATGATTATATAAAATACAACATAGATGAATGAAATAAAATATATGTGAATGATTGTATAAAATGCAGTGTAGATGAATGGAACACAATGTAGATGAATGTATAAAACAATAGGGGAAGAGGAGTAGAGAGGAAGAGGGGAGAGAAATTGCTAGGATAACAGTTTGGTGAGCAAAATGGGAGAGTGTGAAGGAATTAGGAAAAAGCCAATAGCAACTTGAAAAGACAGTAATAATATTTAAATAGTATCAATAGTGATTAATTTTATAAAACACAGAGTACATAAGTGATCATATGAAACATGACATAAATGTAGAAACATATGACATGCAATGTACATGAATGATACACAATGAATATGAATTTTGTGTGGAAACAAATATAAAATAAAATTAAAGAGGAGAGGAAAAAAGGCTGAATTTTAAAAACATCAAACTGTAAATATGCTGTATTTTCATTTACAAACTTAAACTACTAGTTGTTGTTGTTGTTGTTGTTGTTATGTGCTGTCGAGTCGTTTTCGACTCATAGCGACCCTATGCACAACAGCCCTAAACCCTGCTCTATCCTGCGCCAACCGCACTGCCTCTGACACACTCATCCCGATTACCCCAGTCA
>NW_006400102.1:869427-879519 GCF_000299155.1 Elephantulus edwardii | reverse complement strand
CCCATTATTATCAATGCATCTGGATTGCATGTTCGATCTATCTCTGACTGTAAAAGTTGGTACAAATCATCTATTTCTTCTTCTTTGGCTCTGGTTGTTGGTGCATATATCTGAATGATTAAAAATATTTTGATTTATACATTTGGAGCAGGGACAGGCCACATGAGAAAGCCAGCTGGTGGCAGAAGGCCAAGCAGGAGAGCATCATCAGATAAGTGACTGGAGGCCTGAGCCACCATATCAAGGATTGGATGGGGGACGTAGGGAGAAAAATACTGGCCTAGTGAGGGTGGGGAGAGGAGGAGTTGAAGTGGATGCTGACAGAGTAGGACTTGAAGATGGAACCCAATCCCACACACCAAAAAGTGGACTGGAGTGAACAGTGCATTGGATACTTTTGTTCTTCATCTTCTCTACTGGGTAAATGTTTGTCTATCAGATATTGTTCTAAAGCTGAGCATCCAAATTAAGGCAGATGAGGTAGAAGGATTCATCATACATTTCAAAATAACAGGCCTTTGAAAACGTTATGAACAATAAAGCATACTTAGATTAGTAAATATGGCACTTGAGGCTGAGCCCTCCAGTTGACAAACACAAAGGATGAGGAACAGTTGTAAGTGGACACTGTGATTGGACTATGGAATGTGAGAAGCATAAATGTAGGAAAATTAGATATTGTTAAGAAAAAATGCAAAAGTATTGACATACTTGGCATGGGTGAAATGAGATGGATAAGCATGTGATATTATGATCTACTATGCTGGAAATAAAAAATGTGAGAAAAAAAGAGGGGGTCATATTCATAGTTTAAAAGACCATTTCTAGATACATCTTGAAATATAATTTGTGAGCCACAGGATAATATCTATACACATATAAGGAATACCTGTCAATACCACTATCATTCAAATATATGTATCAGAGCCAAAGAGGAAGAAATGGATGTTTTCTTCTAACTTTTGCAGTCAGAAGTAAATTGAATAGGCAGTAATAATAACGGATGACTGGAACGCAAAATTAGAAACAGAAAAGTAGTTGGGAAACATGGGTTTGGTGACAAAAATGACAGTTTAGAGACTAAAATGCATCTTTTCCAGGTCATGGTCTTTACAATTACTTCCTATGCATCAGAGAGCTGGACAGCGACTAAAGATGACAGAAAAAGAGTCAATGTTTTTGAGCTGTGGTGCTGGAGAAGAGTATGAACTTCCCATGGACTGCCAAGAGAACTAAAACTTCTGTTCTGGAGAGGGTGAAACCAAGCTGCTCCTTGGAGGTAAGGATTTTGAAGTTCTCATATATTTTGGGCATGTGGCCAGATAGGAGCAGTCCTTCAAGAAAGACATAAGGCTTTGAAAGGTGGAGGGACAACACAAGAGAGGAAGACATGGGTGAGATGGACTGACACAGTAACTGGGTTAATTAGGTGTCTCAGAGGCAGTGATTGGCTCAGGATATGCCAAGGTTCAGACCTGTTGTGCATATGGTCAGTATAACTTGGAGTAAACTCAAAGGCACATAATAACAAACAACAACAGCAATAGCTGCTGTTAACTGTGAGGAAAATTTTTTTCTTTTAAAACTAATTCACACTTCATTCTAGAAAATAAAATATAATAATTTGTTATTCGAAAGACACATAAAAAGAATAGAATAGCATAATGTTGTGTGTAGATATTGGTGTCAGAACATTTTAAAACTTGGCTTTGCAATTTTTTGTTTTGGGTAGATTTTCATATATGTTTCACCAAAAAAACCAGACAACCAAAATTATCTTTATTTTTTTCTATAATGTTTAATAAATACTTCTTTACAATATGTTTTCTATCTTCGCATTACAATTTTTCTGTTTGATCTTGAAATCCCTTTGTAAAAAGAGCAAAGGCCATATAGGGGCAGCCATGTCTAATCTTTACCAGCTTCACAAAGGGGAGAGTAGCAAATTCTCTTGTAGATTGTAGAAACTGGGCAATCTCTTTGTGAAATAGTAAATAGCCAATCCCTTTGTGGATAAACAAACACACCCCATTTGTATAGTCCTGCCAATCCACATCATCAGTCATCCACATTCAAATAATGATAGAAAAGCCATATTAAAAGATAAACTGTGGGAAGGCACCAGGGATTGCTTGCTGATACCACGCAGGTGCCAGGGAGCTGCTTGCTGATGCCACTCAGGCACCTGGGAGCTGTGCATATGCATGCCGGATAGTGACACTACAGGGAAGGTAGGAAAGCTGTAATCGGAGTGAATGTGAGGCTGGAATTCCAATCATGTATTTGCCGGCACGCACCCAGAAATTTGGTCCCAATGCCTCTGGTCCGTGCCCAGAACACCACTCCTGACACACACGAGGAGCAATGCTGGAATGTGAGTGAGGTGCATTGTAGGGGGTTATTGCTGTTTGGCTGGATCGTGGGGGTGTCTTTAAGATCCATCAGAATGTAGTGAAACAGCTAGAGCTCATTCTTGAAGGGAAAACCAAGGTTTCCTGGTTTTCCAATCAGTTCTCCATGTTCTGTCTTGCATTTCCACACATCCAATTCATCAGCTGCCTTTAGCCCAGAGCACCTTGAGCCACCATAGCAGCAACATTGTCTGAAGAGAAAGCTGCTTCCACAGGCCTTTTCTCTATCAAACTGAGAAAAAATCAGGCAGAGTAGCTGCCCTACCCTCTTCTGGAGCAGTGATATCAGATCAAGAACCTGCTGTTGCTTCAGACATGAAAAACTCAACCACAGCAGTGTCACAAAGGAAGCAGGCTACCTAATCCACTACAAGCCCAAAGCAAAATGTCACCCCCCCAAAAGTGACACAGTATCAATAGATTTCCTGAAGCCAGAAAGTCTGTTGAAACTTTTAGACATAATTAAGAAAAAAACAAACAACAATTGAATATTTTTAATGGGTGAAACCAGGTGTTGTTGTTATGTGCCTTCGAATTACTTGTGACTCATAGTGACCCTATGTACAACAGCCATAAACTCTGCTCTGTCCTGTGTCAATCGCACGATCTCATCATGATTACCCCAGTCACTGAATCAATCCACCTCATAGAGGGCCTTCCCCTCCAGTGCTGTCCCTCCACCCTCACAAGCATGATGACCCTCTCCAAGGACCAGTCCCTCCTTACAACATGTCCAAAGTATGTTAGACGGAGCCTCAGAATCCTTGCCTTCAGGGAGCCACCTGGTTTAACCCTTTCCAGGATGAATCTGTTTGTTTTCCTAGCAGTCCATGGTACTCTCAATACTCTTCTCCAACACCACAGCTCAAAGGCATCAATTCTCCTTCTATCCTCCTTAGTCATTGTCCAACTCTGATGCATAACAAGTGATTGCAAAGACCATAGCCTGTATCAGACACACCTTAGTCTCCATAGAGAAACCATTGCTCTTCAGTACTTTGGAGAGGTCCATAAAAGCAGACTTTCGCATGGCAATATGTCTTTTAATTTCCTGGCTACTGGTGCTGAGAGTATTGACTGTGGAGCCAAGCAAGCTAAAGCTGTGAATAATCTCAATCTTTATCATCCATTCTGATGCTGCCAATTGGCCCAGTGGTGAGAATCTTCCTCTTCTTGACATTGAGCCTCAATCCATAATGAAGGCTGCACTCCTAGACCCTCTGCAGCAGCGCTTCAGGTCTTCCTCAGTTTCAGCAAGCAAGGTTGTGTCATCTGCATATCGAAGATTGTTCATAGATCTTCCACCAATCTTGACCCCACATTCTTACTCATAGAGCCCAGCCTCCCGGATATCTGTTCTGCATACAAGTTGAAAACGTATGGAGACAGGGCACATCCCTGGCATACGCCCTTCCCAATTTTGAACCAGGCAGTGTTTCCTTGCTCTGTTCTGAGAACTGCCTCTTGGTCCAAGTATAGGTTTTGCATTAGCACGATCAAGTGTTCTGGGACTCCCATTCTTCCCAGAGTCAGCCACAGTTTGTTATGATCCACACAGTCAAACGCCTTTGCATAGTGAATGAAACACAGGTAGACATTCCTCTGGTATTCCCTGCTTTCAGCCAAGATCCATCTAACATTAGCTACAATATCCTACTACCACAACCCCTTTTAAGCCCAGCTTGGACTTCTGGCAGTTCTCTGATGATGTGTTGTTCCAGACGTTTTTTGGGTAATCTTCAGTAAAATCTTGCTTGCATGTGAAATTAATGATCTTTTTCTATAGTTTCCACACTCTGTTCGGTCGCCCTTCTGTGGGATGGGTACAAATATAGATCTCTTCCAGTCAGTTGCCCAGGTGGTTGTTCTCCAGATTTCTTGGCACAACTTGGTGAGCACATCCAGGGCAGCATCTGTTAGCTGAAATATGTCAACTGGTATACCATCTATTCCTGGAGCCTTATTTTCTGCCATTTCCTTCAAAGCAGCCTGAACTTTTTCCTTCATCACCATAGGCTCTTGCTCATATGTTGTTTCATGAAATTCTTCTGTTCTGCCAATTCCTTTCGATACAGTGACTCAGTATATTCTTTCCATCTTCCTTTAATACTTTCTGGATCATTTAATATTCTGCCTAAAGTATCCTTGATTATAGTAACTCAAGGTTTGAATTTGTTCTTCAGTTCCTGGAGCTTAAGAAATGCTGAGCGGTAGGTCAACGGAAGAAGTTGAGAACTCAAAGACAAGTTTCGAAGATGCTGCCCAAAAGAAAAAGCTGTACTGGAAAGGCCGGAAAAGGGGAAGCAGCCTCTGGGAGTAACAGTGTTAACACGATGACTCAGGGTGGTGGCAGTGCAATAAAGTGTCCTGAGTAATTTCATCAACTACCACAGTGAAAAAGAGCAATAAAGTGTCCTGAGTAATTTCATCAACTACCACAGTGAAAAAGAGGAAGACCCTCAGCTGCAGCAATGGACTTGAATGTACCAGAGATTGTGAGAATGGCATGGGCTAGGACAGGTTCAGATCTGTTGTTCATAGGGTCACTCTGAGTCATACTCAACTTATTGGCAAATAACAGCAACAACAATCACAGCTTCAAATACTGTGTCATTCTGATCACTCCCAAATTTTTCCTGTGACTAGCCCTGAGGACCAGATCCAGTTCTTAATTGATCAGTCATTCCTACAATCTTAAAGATGCTGCAGACTCATTGCCTAACCTGTGAAAATCACCAAGCCAGAATACCTGTTTATTAATGTGTAAAATGGCAAGTAGCAATCCTTTTATGTATTATTGTTCTGGTGGGCTAGTGTTGAGAATCTTCACTGCAATTCCAAAGGCATGCAGTTCAAATCTGCCAGCTGCTCTGCGGGAGGATGGGCAATCTCCTCTCATGCGATTACTGCTTCTGAAAACCCTCTGGATGGTCAGGTATGGGTCAATTCCAACGGTACACTGCAACAACAAATATAATTGTGAATGTTAAAAAAATGCTGAGGGAGTTCAGCCCTTTTCATTTTCTGACTCCAACTCCTTGCACATTTCATTGTAATATTTTACTTTGTCATTCCGTGCTGCCTTTTGAAATCTTCTATTCAACTCTTTAGTATCTTGAATTCTTCCTTGTGCTTCGGCTTCTCTGCACTCCAGTGCAATTTTCGGAGTCTCTTCTGACATTCATTTTGGTCTTTTCTTCCTCTTCCATCTTTGCAATGACCATTTGCACTCTTCCTGGGTGATACCCTTGATATCATCCCACAACTCATATGGTCTTTGCTCATTAGTGTTCAAGACCGTAAACCTATTTCTGAGACGGTTCTGAAATTCAGGTGGGATAGACTCAAAGTCATATTTTGTTTCCCGTAGACTTGGTTTAATTTTCCTCAGCTTCAGCTTGAACTTGCATATGAGTAGTTGATGGTCTGTTCCACAATCAGCTCCTGGCCTAGTTTTCACAGGTGATATTGAGCTTCTCCAGCCATTCTTTCCACAGATGTAATCAATCTGATTCCTATGCATACCAACACATGAAATCCATGTATATAACCTGCGTTTATGTCTCTTAAAAAACGTATTGTAATAAATAAGTCATTGATTATGCAAAATTCAATCATCCTCTCTCCAGCTCCATTTCTGTCACCGAGTTCATGTTTTCCAACTACTGAATCTTCTTCTCTGTTCCCAACTTTTGCATTCCTGTCACCCATTATTATCAGTGCATCTTGATTGCATGCTTGATTGATCTCCAACTGTAAAAGTTGGTAAAAATCTTCTATTTCCTCTTACTTGGCTCTGGTTATTGGTGCATATATCTGAATGATAGTGGTATTCACTGGCCTTCCTTTTATGCGTATGGATATTATCCTGTCACTCATAATATTGTACTTCAAAATGGATCTAGCAATGACTTTCTTAACTACGAAAGCAACTCCATTTTTCCTCACCTTTTCATCTCCAGAGTAATATATCATATGATCATCTGACTCAAAATGACTCATTCCAGTCCATCTCATCTCCCCAGTGCCTAGTATGACAATATTTATGGGTTCCATTTCTTCCTTAACAATATCTAATTTTCCTACATTCATTGTTCTTACATTCCATGTCCCAATCACTAATGTCTGCTTACAACTGTTCCTCTTTCTTTGTATTTCCATACCTGAAAGCTCAACCTCAGTTGCCCTTTTTGTTATCTACACGTGTTCTGTTGCACATAGGGTTTTCAGAGGCCTGCTATTTTAGAAGTGGATGTCCAATCCTTCTTCCTAGTCTGTCTTAATCTGAATGTTCAGATTTAGAGAGGTATCAGGCAGCGTTTTACAGAAAAGTGAAAGATATGTCCCTTATTGTGAAGTTAGCCATTCGTATCAGTGTTGTCCCTGTCCTTGGCACACGTGTCTTTACTCACTTATTTCCCTGCTCCACCATCCACAAGGATACTCATCCACTTATACCCACTCCCTTCAACATCCATCTCCAATTATCCCACCCCTTGATCTGATATCTTATATCTGAAGCTTCCTTGGCTTCTGTGACTCCAAATATGTCAGCTTGTGACAGTTTCTTATGCTATGACCAGTGTCTCTTAAGTTCAGCGGCAATGTTTTCTGAGCAAAGGTGATGTGTCCTGTAAAACTGGTGTGTAGACAGGTTTTTCTTGGCCTGAGGGCTGCAGGTTCAAGGTTCTGAACAGATCCCGCGTGGAGGGTTTCAAGGTCCCTTGATGTCCCTCTTCTCTGCCTGTCGGGATTTCTTTCTTCCTCCCTCTATGCGGCCTTAGAATAGATCCTGCGTGGCTTTGGGAACTCCACGTTTACCTGAGATGTGGGTGGAGGGAGATAAAAAAAATGCAGAGGCACTAGAGGTTCTGGAAAAACAAGAAAAAACAATCCAAAATATGAGTACCAATGTTTCAGATGATGTCAACATAACGGAGGGTCACATGAACAGGGTTGAAGAGATGGAACACAGAACCAGTCAGATAGAAGATAGGATTGTCACTCCTGTGACCACATGATCTGCTAGAACAAAAAACTAGTAAAAAGGAAGGAACAAGTAGAAAGACTAAGAATAATGTGGGACACCATCAAGAGAAATAACATGTGCATAACTGGAATCCCAGAACTGGAAGAAGCAAGTAAAAGCATTGCAAAAATTGTAGAAGAATTGCTAGAAGAAAATTTCCTGGGCATAATGAAGAATTTGAGAATATATATATTCAAGAAGCTGAGAGAACCGTATAGAACAGACCCCAAAAGAAAACCACCAAGATGTATCATAGTCAAATTTGCATGAACCAAAGATAAGAAGAGAATTCTAAAAGCAATGAGGGAGAAACACAGAGTAACCTATAAGGGAGAGCAAATAAGATTAAATACCGATTTCTCAGCGGAACCATGCAAGCAAGAATACAATGGAATGACATATATCGAACACTCAAAGAATAAAACTGTGAACCAGGAATATTATACCCTGAAAAATTGTCCATCAAATGTGAAGGAGAGATCAAGATATTCCCAGAAAAACAGAACCTAATGAAGTTCATGAAAACAAGACCAGCATTGCAGGAAACACTGAGGGATGTCTTTCTTACAGAGGTGCCACAGAAGGCAGGATGGACCAAAGTAACTAGCAACAACACCAAAAAGAACTAAAAAACTGATAGCAACAAAACCTTGGCTCTCAGTAATCACTCTGAATCTGAATGGTTTTAATGCACCACTGAAGAGAAAAAGAGTAGCACATTAGATAAAAAAAATTCGAAATCTATCAATATGTTGTATACAAGAGACACACATGGAAAATGAAGATAAAGAAAGACTAAAAAGAAAGGGGTAGGTAAAAAAACGTACAAAGCAAATGGCAACCAAAAAAAGCATGACATTAATGTCCAGTAAAATCTATTTTTTATTGTATTACTTTTACGTGTACCGTCAAATCAGATCTGACTGGTACAGGAGGAGATTGCCTCCTCCTTCTCCAGCAGAACATCTGGTGGATTTGAACCGTGTACCTCTGGGATTTCAGTGCAGCGTCTTGCCACTAGGCCACCAGAGCTCCCTTGGTAAAATACATTTCAATGTGAAAACCATCACAAAGGACTAATGAAAGTCACTACATAATGATTAAGGGGTCAACAGAACAAGAAGATATAACAATAATAAGTATCTATGCACCAAATTAAAGACATACAAATTATATAAAACAAAACTGAAAAAGGAAATAGATAACACTACTATAGTAGTTGGAGACTTCAATACACCACTCTCAAGAAAAGATAGAATTTCCAGAAAGAAACTCAGAAAAGATGCTGAAGAATTAAACCACAAAATAAACAAATTTGATCTCATAGACATTTATAGACTAATGCACCAAAATAAACCACAGTATAAGTTCTTCTCCAATGTGCATGGAACATTCTCTAGAATAGAAAACATTTTAGGACACAAGGCAAGCATCAATAAACTCAAAAGCATAAAAATAATACAAAGAACCTTCTCAGAACACAGTGCTACAAAATTGGAAATCAATAACAAGATGATAAAGAAGTAAAAAACCATACACTTGGAGACTAAGACACATCTTGCTTGAACTTGAGTGGGTACTAGAAGAAATTTAAAAAGTGAAATTAAAAAGGTTTTTAAACAAATGACAATGAAAATACCACTTAACAAAGCCTCTGGAAAACAGTCAAAGCAGTAATTAGGGGTCAATTTATAGCAATAAGCAAACACATGAAAAGACAGGGGGGAAATAACCATTGACTCCCTAAACCAACATCTCCAACATATTGAAAAAGAATAGCAAGAAAACCTGACACCCTAACAAAAAACAAACCCTCAAAATGATAAAAATTCATGCAGAAATAAATGAAATAGAAAACAGAAAAACAAGTGAAACCATCAACAAAACATGGAGTTGGATCTTCAAAAAGGTCAATAAAATCAACAAACCCCTAGGAAAACTAACAAAAGAAAAGAAGGAAAAGACACAAATAATCCAAATAGGGAATGCAGCGAGCAATGTCACAAGGGAACCAACTAAAATTAAAAGGTTAACATGTAATATTATGAAAAACTATACTCAAATAAATTTGTAAACCTAGAGGAAATGGACAAATACTTAGAAAATCACAACTTACCTAAAATGACACAAACCAAAACTGAACACCTAAACAGACCCATTACAAAAAAAGACATTGAAAAGGTAATACAACAACGTCCAGCCAAAAAAGGCCCTGGATCAGATGCTTTTACAAGTGAATTTTATCAAACAATCAGAGAAGAACTGTCACTAATTCTACATAAACTATTTTGAAAAATAGAAAAAGATGGAATTCTCCCAGACTCATTCTATGAAACAAACATATTCTTCATACCAAAACCAGGTAAAGATACCAAAATAGAAAACGATAGGCCAATATCTCTTATGAACATAGATGCAAAAATCAAGAATAAAATGCTGGCCAATAGAATCCAACAATACATAAAAAACAATAATACACCATGACCAAGTGGGATTAATAACAGGTATGCAAGGATGGTCTTTGCAATCACTTGTTATGCATCAGAGAGTTGGACAATGACTAGGGAAGATAGAAGGAGAATTGATGCCTTTGAGCTGTGGTGCTGGAGAAGGGTATTGAATGTACCATGGACCGCCAAGAAAACAAACAGA
>NW_006400102.1:859501-865607 GCF_000299155.1 Elephantulus edwardii | reverse complement strand
ACTGCTGACATTTTTCTTTTGACCAGTGTCTCTTAAGTTTAGTTGTACTGTCTCCAAGGGAAGTTCACGTTTCCTGTAGAACTCCTGTGTAGATTATGTTTTCCTTTCTGCCCGAGGGCCCCCGGGTTTTGCTGGTTCTCACCTGGAAGACGCCTCCTAGCAGAAGGAAATAAGATATCCAAATTGGCAAAGAAGAGGTAAAATGTTCTCTCTATGCAGATGATATGATAGTATACTTAGAAAACCCAAACGATTCAGCAAGAAAACTAGTGGACATAGTTGGCTAATTCAGCAAAATGGCAGGATACAAGATCAACATACAAAAATCAGTTGAATTTCTCTACACTGACAAAGAAAATATAAAACTCGAGCTAAGAAAAAACAATACTCATCACAATAGCTAATCACAAGATTAAATGCTTGGGAATAAATTGAACTAGAAACACAAAATACTTATTCAGAGAAACTCACAAAACATTACTACAAGAAACAAAAAGAGATCTGGAGAGACACTAAATAAGAGATAGAACTTCCTAGATTCTTATTTAAATATAAGGGGACTTTTAATTTCCTGTCTCAAAGCCGGTTAGCCACTTTCCATTTTAATGATTGCATAATCAAAAACTGCATAGCATTTGTTGATAGAATTTACTGCTCCGGTTTGACAATAATTTTTGAAATGTCTTAATAATTGGTACTGCTTTATTGCATGATTTTAGAGAACATCCTTGTGAATACATGCTGTCAGAATGTGTAGAATTTTTTTTACTCTATTAGAAAGCAACATATAATCTCAGATGTGTTTATGATTCAAAGTAGATAGGTTTTTACTCAACATGTGCCAAAGCGTTCTGTAGAACGGGGCAGAATAGACATGACCCAAGTCGTCTTTGTAGAACCCGAAATCAATATGTTGCCTTTTAGACTAGAGCTTTACCAAAAATATTTATTTTCCCCATTTCAAGCCGCGAGTTCAACTTTTTTTCCTCTTAACAGATAAGTCTGAAATATTTTTAATTAGTTTTTCATGAAATCCATTTGTTCTTGTGCCACTTTTATGGATGGCATTATTATTCAGTCCATTTTAATTAGGTCTTTTAAAAATGTATTGATATTCTTTGAGGTATTTCATTGCTAAAATAGAATGGGGATTTTTTTTATTGTTCCACAAAAAGTCTATTAAGAAGCAGCGTATCAGCTGTGCACATAGTGTGATGGAGTCTATTATTTATAAACTCTTCCTAAGATATATTTGTTTACAAGTGTCTTCCATTTTAGCATATATCTTGATCCTCAGTGTAAATGCTGCGTACAAGTAAATGTGTTCTGAAACTTCTAATCTTACTTCTAATTTTACAAATGTATTTCTAAGGAATAAAGATTATTCTTGCTTTTTAAAAAAAAAAAAGATCTGGAGAAATGGAGGAATATCCCTTACTAATGGGTAGGAAGACTCAATATTATGAAAATGACAATCCTACCAAAGGCAATCTACATGTTCAATGCAATCCAAATACAAATACCAATTCCATTCTTCAATGAGATGGAAAAGGCAATCTCCAATTTCATTTGGAATGGGAAAAGGACACAAATAAGCAAATCACTACATAAAAAGAGAAACAAGGTAGGAGGCATCTCACTCCCTGATTTCAAAGCCTACTACACTGGTCAAACAGCATGGTACTGGTACAATGACAGATAATAGATCAATGGAATAGAATTGAGAACCCAGAAATCAGCCTATCTACCTATGATTTTTGGCAAGGAGGTGAAATCCATTTAAGTGGGAAAATGACAGCCTTTTAAACAAATGGTGTTGGAAAACCATCTGCAGAAAACTCAGATAAGTCCCACACTTTGTACCATACACAAAAACCAACTCAAAGTGGATCAAGGACCTAGAACTAAAACCAAAGACTATAAACTTCATTAACGAAAAGCTTGTTTAAAAGAGATATGTGACTAGGTATTTCTGTCATCACAGGAGTCTAGAGCGATGGCTACATGGTGGAGGGGACCTGGGGGTGGGTTTGTAAAACAATGAAAGAATCTTTTCTTTTACTTTTCCATAAAAAAAAAATAAAGAAAAGCTTGGACAAACCATAGAAGCACTAATCCACAACTTGACCAGTCTTCCAAGCATTCTAAAAAACATACAACCAGGAAAGGATAAAATAGATGAATGTGACCTTCTAGGAACCAAAACCCTATACATATCCAAAAACTTCTCCAGCAAGGTAAAAAGGGAAGCCACAGACTAGGGGGGGGGAATTTGTTAATGACATGTCAGATGAGGGACATACATATACAATTTATAGCATACTCAAACCACAACACGATAAAGGTAAACAATCCAATTGCAAAATGGGTACAGGATATGAACAGACACTTCACAGAAGAAGACATTCAGATGGCCAACAAACACATGCAGAAATGTTCAAAATCCCTAGATCTAAGAGAGATGCAAATTAAAACAACTATGAGATATCATCTCACCCCAGTAAGAATAGCAAAATTTAACGGAACAGCAAACAACGAATGTTGATAAGGTTGGGGAGAAACTGAAACCCTTATTCACTGTTGGTGGGAGCGTAAATTGGTGCAACCACTATGGAAGGCAGTATGGTGCTTTCTCAAAAAGTTGGAAATAGAAATACCACTTGACTCAAAAATGCTGGGAATATATCCTAAAGAAACAAGAACTGCCACCCAAGCAGATATATGCACACCCATGTTATTGCTGCTTTGTCCACAATAGCAAAATTTTGGAAACAACTCAAGTGCCCATCAACAAATGAATTGATAGAGAAGCTGTGGTATATTTACACAGTGGAATATTATGCAGCACTGAAAAACAAAGAATTCATGAAATATTATACAAAATGGGTGACCATGAAGGACATTATGCTGAGTGAAATATCTCAGTCACAAAAAGACAAATACTGCATAATGCCACTGTAATAGAAAGGAGTGCTTTCGAGGTTGGGGAGAAACAGAAAACAGAGGATAAATAATGTACACATCATTGAAATAGACGAGGGAGAGACCTGTATAAAAGAAATACATGATTAGTTATTACGGGCATGACAAGAGTCCAGAAAAAGGGTTGCATAGTAAAGTGATCAGGGGGAGTAGGAGGAAAGGCGACTGTATAACAATTAAAGAACTTTATTTCCAAAGAAAAAAGCAAACTGGGGGAGGAGGGGCAGGGACTTCAAAACCACAGTGGTAGTAACCAAAACAGCATGGTACTAGGACAATGACAGACATATAGACCAATGGAACATAATTGAAAAACCAGAAATAGACAAAGCTATCTATGGTCAATTGACATTTGACAAGAAAATCAAACCTATCAAATGGGGAAATGGCAACCTCATAAACAAATGGTGCTGACAAAACTGGACTGCTACATGTAGAAACCTGAAATAGTATCCACATCTCACACCATACACAAAAATCAGCCTTTTCTACGAAGATGGCGCCGAAAGCGAAGAAGGAAGCCCCTGCCCTTCCCAAAACTGAAGCCAAAGCAAAGGCATTGAAGGCCAAGAAGGCAGTCCTGAAGGGCGTCCACAGCCAAAAAAAAAAAGAAGATCCGCACATCACCCATGTTCCGGCGGCCTAAGACGCTGAGACTCCGACGGCAGCCCAAATACCCCCGGAAGAGCGCTCCCAGGAGAAACAAGCTTGGCCACTATGACATCATCAAATTTCCCCTGACCACTGAGTCAGCTATGAAGAAGATAGAAGATAACAACACACTTGTGTTCATCGTGGATGCCAAGGCCAATAAGCACCAAATTAAACAAGCTGTAAAGAAGCTCTATGACATTGATGTGGCTAAGGTCAACACTGATTAGGCCTGATGGAGAGAAGAAGGCCTATGTTTGACTTGCTCCTGATTATGATGCTTTGGATGTTGCCAACAAAATTGGGATCATCTAAACTGAGTCCAGCACGCTAATTCTAAATGTAATAAATTTTTCTCACCATAAAAAAAAAATCACCTCAAGGTGGATAAAAGACTTGAGAGTAAAACTCAAAACCATAAAGTTCATAAGATATAAACTGGGATAAAGCTTAGAAAGCATGGGCTATGGTATAGAGACTGCCAAATACAGCCAGAAATTTACAATCGGAAGAGGATAAAATTGATGATTGGGACCTTCTAAAGATTAAATCCCTGTGTTCATCAAAAACTTTTTCCAATAGGATGAAAAGAAAGCCTACCAGCTGGGAATGAACATTTGGCAATACCATCTCAAACCATTCTCATAACACAAGTTTTATAGGATACTTCTGAACGTCCACAAGAAAAAGACTAATAATAGAATTACAAAATGACAAAAGACATGCAAAGACGTTTCACAGAGGAAGATATTCAAATGGCCAATAGACATATGAAGAAATGCTGCATCAAATCACTGGCAATAAGAGAGATGAAAATAAAAATCAAATGAGATACAATCTCACACCAGTAGTAGTGGCAAAATTTAACAGGACAAGTAATAAATGTTGGAGAGGATACGGTGTGATAGAAGCTCTTAAACACTGTGGTTGTTATTGTTGTTGTTATGTGCCATTGAGTCGTCTGTGATTCATAGCAACCGTGTATGTACAATGGCCCTAAACTCTACTCTATCTTGTGCCAATTTTACTGTCTCTGACATACCTACCCTCATTACCTCAGTCACTGAATCCATCTCATCAAGGGTCTCCTCTCCTGTGCTATCCCTCTACCCTCCCAAGCATGATGTCTCTCTCCAAGGACTTGTCCCTCTCCAAGGACTCGTCCCTCCTTGCAACATGTCCACAGTATGTCAGACAAAGCTTCAGAATCCTTTCCTCCAAGGAGAAGCCTGGTTTAACCCTCTCTAGGATAAACCTGTTCTTTCTCTTAACACTCTTCTCCAACACCATAACTCAAAATCATCAGTTCTCCTTCTGTTATCCCTAGTCATTGTCCAGATTTCTTATGCATACCAAGTAATTGCAAAGATCATGGCCTGTATCCTGTGCACCTTAGTCTCCCAACTGAATGAAAGGCAGTTTGGTGCTTCCTCAAAAAGCTGAACATAGAAATTCCATATGACCCAGCTATTTCATTGATTGGACTATACCCCAAGAAAATGAGAACTGAGGCTCAAACAGAAATGAGTACACCAACATACATAGCAGCATTATTTACCATTATTTACCATCGCATAAACATGGAAACACACATGTCCAAGCATAAACAAACGGACTGTTCAATTGTGGTATATTCAATACCATGCAGCACACAGAAGCAATGATTTTGTAAATGATGTCTAAACTTGGGTTGGACTGGAAAGCATTACGCTGAGTAAACAAAATCAATCTCATAAGGACAAAGACTGTATAAAACCATTACTGTAGAATTATTATGAGGATTCAAGAGGGTGGAAGCAGAAGGGTGAGGATGGTAGGGGGTGGGGTGTTAACCACAGGATTACACACTTTGATGGGGGTGGTGGGTGAAGGAAATGGGAAGGATCTTTTGTGAAAAACAATGTATTTAAACTTTGTAAATATACCAGTTGTTGTTGTAGTGTGCCATCAAGTTGCCTGTGACTCATAATGATCCTATATACAAATAA
The DNA here is from genome assembly GCF_000299155.1 of Elephantulus edwardii. NCBI lineage: Eukaryota > Metazoa > Chordata > Mammalia > Macroscelidea > Macroscelididae > Elephantulus > Elephantulus edwardii. Next base: position 859,986 of record NW_006400102.1, on the reverse strand, counting down.
GCAAGTATAACTTTTCTAAAAAAAGAAACATAACATTGGTAAACATAGGTACGCCAAATGATATTCCTGCTAAATAAGTAAAACAACTGTTGATATAATTGAAGAAAGAAATATATGGCACCACGATAGTAGGAGGAGACTTTAACACACCACTCTCAAAAAAGGATAGATTAACTCAAATGCAGAAGATCTGAACTATACATTCAGGGAACTCGACCTTGTGAATATATTCTGAGTACTGTACCCAACTAAAAAAAACTCCATTCACTTTCTTCTCAAGTTCATCTGGTTGTTGTTGTCATGTGATGTTGTGTTGCCTGCAACTCATAGCAACCCTATGTACAAGAGCTCTAAACCCTGCTCTGTCCTGTGCCAATCTCACTGTCTCCAACACACCCACCCTATTACCCCAGTCACTGAATCAATCCACATCATAGAGGGCCTTCCCGTCCTGCGCTGTCCCTCTACCCTCCCAAGCATGACAC
>NW_006400102.1:852937-855816 GCF_000299155.1 Elephantulus edwardii | reverse complement strand
AGGGTTTAGGGCTGTTGTACATAGGGTCGCTATGAGTCGCAAACGACTCGACGGCACATAACAACAACTGGTGCCAAGAGTGTGACTGTGGAGCCAAGAAAACCAAAACTGTGAAAAATCTCAGTCTCTTCACCATCCATTAGGATGTTTCCAATTGGCCCAGTGGTGAGAATCTTTGTCTTCTTGATATTGAGCCTTTATCCATATTGAAGGCTACAGTCCTTAAACCTCTGCAGCAAGCCCTTCAGGTCCTCCTCAGTTTCACCAAGCAGGGTTGTGTCATCTGCATAATGCAGATTGTTTCTGGATCTTCCACCAATCCTGATGCCACACTTCTCCTCACACAGTCCAGCCTCCCAGATAATCTGTTCTGCATAAAGATTGAAAAGGTATGGAGTTGGGACACATCCCTGGCATACACCCTTTCCAATTTTGAACCATGCAGTGTTTCCTTCCTCTGTTCTGATGACTGTCTCCTGGTCCAAGTATAGGTTTGACATTAGCACAATCAAGTGTTCTAGGATTACTGTTCTTCTCAGAGTCAGCCACAGTTTGTTATGAACCACAACAGTCAAACGCCTTTGCGTAATCAATGAAACACAGATATACATTCCTCTGGTATTCCCTGCTTTCAGCTAAGATCCATCTAACATTAGCTACAATATCTCTAGGCTGCACTTCTGGAAGTTGTCTGCTGATGTGCTATTCCAGTCATTTTTGGATAATCTTCAGCAGAATCTTGCTTGTGTGTGATATCAATGATACTGTTCTATAAGTTCCACACTCTGTTGAGTCATCTTTCTTTGGAATAGAAACAAATATATAGATCTCTTCCAGTCAGTTGGCCAAGAGGTTGTTCACCAGATTTCTTGGCACAACTTGGTGAACACATCCAGGGCAGCATCTGTTAGTTGAAATATGTCAATTGGTTTACCATCTATTCCTGGGGCCTTATTTTTTGCTAATTCCTTCAAAGCAGCTTGAACTTCTTCCTTCATCACCATAGGCTCTTGCTCATACGTTGTTGCATGAACTTCTTCTTCTGTGTGTGCCAGTTATTTTTGATACATTGACTCTGTATCCATCTCCAGATTTGATCACATACTAGGGCCCAAAGCAAGCTTCAACAAATTAAAAAACATTGAAATAATACAAAGTATATTCTCAGACCACAGTGCCATAAAACTAAAAATTAACAAGAGGATACAGCTTACAAAACCACCCACGCGGAAGCTGAATTGTGCCCTACTAGAACATAGCTGTGTTATAGAATAAATAAACTATGGCATTGAAAACTTCCTCAACACAAATAATAATAAAAATACAACATAACAATACCTCTGGTTTGCAGCTAAGGCTGTCTGTCCTCAGGGGGCAGTTCATAGCAAAAGACAAAAACATAAAAAAATGGGGGAAAAGAAGCAAAATTAATGATCTAATTCAACACCTCCATCAAATAGAAAAAGAACAACAAGGTCTTCACAATTACTTGCCATGTATCGAAAAGCTAGACAATGACTAGGGATGATAGAAGGAGAATTGATGCCTTTGAGCTGTGATGCTGGAGAAGAGTATTAAATATACCATGAACTGCCAGGAGAACTAACAGATTTGTCCTGAAGAGGGTGAGATCGGGCTGCTCCTTGGATGTAAGGATTCTGAAACTCTGTCCAACATACTTTGGGCATGTTGCAAGGAGGGACAAGTCCTTGGAGAGGACATGATTCTTAGGAGGTTGGAGGGACAGTGCAAGAGAAGAAGACTCTCAATGAGATGGATTGACTCAGTGACTGGGGTTATGGGGGTAGGTGTGTCAGAAATTATAAGGTTGGTTCAGGATAGAGCAGGGTTCAGAGCTATTGTACATAGGGTCTCTATGTGTCACAAGTGACTGGATGGCACAAAACAACAACAACCCCACAACTTCTAGAAGAAAGAAAATGATAAGAACAAGAACTGAAATCAATGAGAGAAAAAAAAATTAAAAATGAAAAGCATCAGTAAGAGCAGGAGCTGATTTTTTAAAGGGTAAAATAAAATGAGAAGCCACTGGCAAACTTAAGGGGGGAAAAAGTCACAAATAACTCGATTAAAAAATGATAGAGGAACCAGAAACAGATCCAGAAGAAATTAAATCTATAATATCAGAATATAATGAAAAGCTATATTCTGATATATTTTAAAACCTAGAGGAAATGGACAAATTCTTTGAAACTCATGCCTTACCTAGATTAGAACTGACAGATGTAGAATATGTGAACAGACATACCATAAAATAAGAAACTGAGTAGGTCATAAAAAGACTCCTCCATAAAAAAAAAGACCTGGATCAGATGGTTTCACGGCTAAAGTCTACCAAATATTCAGAGAATATCTATCACCAAATCTAGTTAACTTATTTTTTAAAATAGAAAAAAAGGGAGTCATTCTATCAAGCACACATAACCCTAAAACCAAAACCATGCAAAAATATTGTCAAAAAAGAAAACTACAAATCATTCTATCTTATGAAAATAAATGTAAAGATCCATAACAAAATCTTGGCCAATAAATATTGTAAAATAGAAGGATAACTATTGAAACATGTATGAGGATGCAAGGGGAGGGAAAGGAGGGAGCACAGGGGTGAAGATAGGCAGGAAAGAAATCTTAGGCTTGCACATTTTGGTGGATGGAGGAAGGGGGGTGTAAGGCATAGGAAAAATCCAAGGTAGGATCTGGTAAGACAAGGAAACGGTGCACATAGTTCAATGAGGATTAATTTTATAAAACATAGTGATAAATTTGCACAATGGAATACTACGCTGCATTGAAAAACAAGGAACTCATGCAATATTATTCAAAATGGGTGACCCTGGAGGACATTATGCTGAGTGAGG
>NW_006400102.1:841641-842977 GCF_000299155.1 Elephantulus edwardii | reverse complement strand
ACCCATGAGCCCCATCTTCAGGTATCGCATTGCTCTCCCCCCCCCCGACCCGGCTCGCGCCCTGCCCCCGCCAGCTCTCACTCTTGGGGCTGGCCAAGGGCCGTGCGCAAACGCAGTGGATATTGGGAGTGGACTTGAATCAGGACACAAAGCTGCAGCTCAGACCCATGATCCCCATCTTCAGGTATCTCATTGCTCCACCCTAACCCGTCTCGCACCCCCCCCCCGCCAACTCAGAACATTGCTGCTGGCCAAGGGCCGTGCGCAAACGCAGTGGATGGTGGGAGTGGACTGGAATAGGGACACACCCCTGTAGCTCTGACCCACGACCCCCATCTTCAGGTATCGCATTTCTCCCCCTCCCCGACAGGGCTCACGCCCCACCCCACCCCCCCCGCCCCGCCAGCTCTGAACTTTGGGACTGCCCAAGGGTCATGCGCAGACACAGTGGACGGTGGGAGTGGACTTGAATCGGGACACACCACTGCAACTCTGACCCACGACCCCTATGTTCAGGTATCGCATTGCTCCCGCCCCCCAGCTCTGAACTGTGCGACTGGCCAAGGGCCGTGTGAAGATGCAGTGGACGGTGGGAGTCGACTTGAATCGGGACACAACCCTGCAGTTCTGACACATGACCCCCAAATTCAGGTATTGCATTGCTTCCCCCCAACTCGGCTTGCACCCCCCACCCCCACCTCGCCAGCTCTAAACTTTAAGACTGGCCAAGGGCCGTGCGCAGACACAGTGGAAGGTGGGAGTGGACTGGAATCGGGACACATACCTGCAGCTCTGACCCACGATCCCCATCGGCAGGTATCGCATTGCTCCCACCCGACTCGGCTCGCGCCCCTGCCCCCACCAGCTCTGAACCTTGGGACTGGCCAAGGGCCGTGAGCAGATGCAGTCGACGGTGGGAGTGGACTTAAATCACGACACACCCCTGCAGCTCTGACCCACGACCCCCATCTTCAGGTATCGTGTTGCTTCCCCCAACACGGCTCCCGCGCCCACCCCCCACCCCAAGCCAGCTCTGAACTTTGCGAGTGGCCAAGGGCCGTGCGCAGACGCAGTGGACGGTGGGAGTGGACTTGAATCGGGACACACCCCTGCAGCTCTGACCCACGAAGCCCATCTTCAGGATTGCTCCACCCCCGACCCAGCTCCAGCCCCACCCCCCCGCGGCAGATCTAAACTTTCGGACCGGCCAAGGGCCGTGTGCAGACGCAGTGGACTGTGGGAGTGGACTTGAATCGAGACACACCCCTGCAGCTCTGACCCCCATCTTCAGGAATCGCATTGCTCCCTCCCAATCCGGCTCCCGCCCCCCCCCCCC
>NW_006400102.1:840109-840952 GCF_000299155.1 Elephantulus edwardii | reverse complement strand
CGAGGTTTGAACTTGTTCTTCAGTTCCTTGAGCTTAAGAAATGCTGAGCAAGTTGGGCCCTTTTGATTTTCTGACTCCAACTCTTTGCACATTTTATTGTAAAATTTTGCTTTTTCATCCCATGCTGCCTTTTGAAATCTTCTATTCAACTCTTTAGTATCTTGAATGAACGATAGTGGGAAATAAAATATATATAAAATGTTATATGCAAACCAATATAAAAAAATATAATACAAGTTTTTTAATGCCATTTTAAAAAATTTAAATTTCTGGCCAATAGAATCCAACAATACATTTTAAAAAATAGAATTCATCATAACTAACTGGGATTCATAACAAGTATGCAAGGATGGTTCAACATAAGAAAAACAACCAGCATAATTCTTCACATTAACAAAGCAAATAACAAGAACCACGTGATTCTAAGCAACTGCTGCAGAAAAGGCATTTGACAAAATCCAACATCCCTTCCTGTTCAAACAATCAGCAAAATAAGAATAGAATGGAATTTCCTCAACATTGAGAAAACTATATAAGCAAGACTAACAAGGACCAGACAAGGATGCCCACTTTCACCACTCCTATTTAATATTGTATTTTAAATACTTGCTAAGGCAATGCAACAAGAGAAGAGAAAAAAATGCACCCACATCTGCAAAGTGGTGCTTAACTGTCTGTATATGCTGATAATATGATAATGTACACAAAAACCCCCAAGGAGTCAACCAAAAAACTGTTAGAGCTAGTAGGCCTATTTAGTAGACTGCAGGATAAAAGATCATTATACGACACCTCTGGAGCTCTGACCCACGACCCCCATCTTCAGGTATCGCATTACTCCCA
>NW_006400102.1:838938-839550 GCF_000299155.1 Elephantulus edwardii | reverse complement strand
GCATTGCTCCCACCCGACTCAGCTCGCGCCCCTGCCCATGCCATTTCCGAACTTTGGGACTGGCCAAGGGCTGTACGCAGATGCAGTGGATGGTGGGAGTGGACTTAAATCACAACACACCCCTGCAGCTCTGACCCACGACCCCCATCTTCAGGTATCGCATTGCTTCCCCCGACACGACTCCCGCACCCACCCCCAACCCCAAGCCAGCTCTGAACTTTGCGAGTGGCCAAGGGCTGTGAGCAGACGCAGTGGACGGTGGGAGTGGACTTGAATCGGGACACACCCTTGCAGCCCTGACTCACAACGCCCATCTTCAGGTATCGCATTGCTCCCCCCCCGACCCAGCTCAAGCCGCCCCCGCCCCCCCGGCAGGTCTGAACTTTAGGACAGGCCAAGGGACATGCGCAGACGCAGTGGACGGTGGGAGTGGATGTGAATCGAGACACACCCCTGCAGCTCTGACCCCCATCTTCAGGTATCGCATTGCTCCCTCTCGACCCGGCTCGCGCCCCCACCCCGCTAGCTCTGAACTTTGGGGCTGCCCAAGGGCCGTGCGCAGATGCAGTGGACGTTGGGAGTGTACTTGAATCGGGACACACCCCTGCAGCT
>NW_006400102.1:838146-838838 GCF_000299155.1 Elephantulus edwardii | reverse complement strand
CAGACGCAGTGGATGTTGGGAATGGACTTGAATCGGGACGCACCACTGTAGCTCTGACCCACGACCACCATCTTCAGGTATCGCATTGCTCCCCCAACCGGCTCCCGCCCCCCTCCCCCCCAGCCGGCCACCTCTAAACTTTGAGACGGGCCAAGGGCAGTGCGCAGACGCAGTGGATGGTGGGAGTGGACTTGAATCGGGACACACCCCTGCAGCTCTGACCCACGATCCCCAACTTCAGGTGTCGCATTACTACCCACCCCACCCGGCTCGTGGCACCCCCCCTCCGCCACCTCTAAATTTTGGGACTGACCAAGGGCCAAGCGCAGAGGCAGTGGATGGTAGAAGTGAACTTGAATCGGGACACACCCCTGCAGCATTGACCCACGACCCCCATCTTCAGGTATCGCATTGCTCCCCCCGACCCAGCTCACGCACACACCCCCACCCCCGCCAGCTCTGAACTTTGGGACTGGCCAAGGGCCGTGCGCAGAAGCAGTGGACGGTGGAGTGGACTTGAATCGGGACACATATTTACAGCTCTAACCCACGACCCCCATCTTCAGATATCGCATTGTTCCCCCCCCCAACCAGCTCCTGCCCCCCCACCTGCCAGCTCTGAACTTTGGAACTGGCCAAGGGCCGTGTGCATATGAAGTGGACGGTGGGAGTGGATTTCAATCGGGACACAC
>NW_006400102.1:835513-835984 GCF_000299155.1 Elephantulus edwardii | reverse complement strand
TCTTGAATCGGGACACACCCCTGCAGCTCTGACCCACGATCCCCATCGTCAGTTATCGCATTGCTCCCACCTGACTCGGCCCGCGCCCCTGCGCCCACCAGCTTTGAAATTTGGGACTGGCCAAGGGCCGTGCGCAGATGCAGTGGATGGTGGGAGTGAACTTGAATCGGGACACACACCTGCAACTCTGACCCATGAGCCCCATCTTCAGATATCGCATTGCTCTCCCCCTCCCGACCCGGCTCACGCCCTCCCACCACCAGCTCTCAACTTTGGGGCTGGCCAAGGGCCGTGAGCAGATGCAGTTGACGGTGGGAGTGGACTTAAATCACGACACACCCCTGCAGCTCTGACCCACGACACCCATCTTCAGGTATCGCATTGCTCCCCCCCTCGACCCGGCTCACGCCACCACCCCCCCCAGCTCTGAACTTTGGGACTGGCCAAGGGTCATGCACAGACGCAGTGGAC
>NW_006400102.1:832979-833607 GCF_000299155.1 Elephantulus edwardii | reverse complement strand
GGCTCCCCCCCCCCCCCGCTCTGAACTGTGGGACTGGCCAAGGGCCATGAGCAGACACAGTGGACGGTGCGAGTTGACTTGAACCAGGACACACCACTGCAGCTCTGATCCACGACACCCATCTTCAGGTATCGCATTGCTCCAACCCCCCTCCCCGGCTCACCCCTCCCCCCCCCGCGGTATCTGAACTTTGGGACTGGCCAAGGGCCGAGCGCAGACAAAGTGGACGGTGGGAGTGGACTTGAATCGAGACACACACCTGCAGCTCTTTCCCACGACCCCGATCTTCAGGTATCGCATTGCTCCCCCCGACCTGGCTCGCGCCCCCCCCCCAGCTCTGAACTGTGGGACTGGCCAAGGGCCATGCGCAGACGCAGTGGACGGTGGGAGTGGACTTAAATCACAACACACCACTGCAGCTCTGACCCACGACCCCCATCTTCAGGTATCGCATTGCTCCCCCCCCACGCGGCTCACGCACTCCCCCCACCCCGGCAGCTCTAAACGTTGGTACTGGCCAGGGGTCGTGCACTGACCCAGTGGACGGTGGAAGTGAACTTGAATCGGGAAACACCCCTGCAGCTCTCACCCATGAGCCCCATCTTCAGGTATCGCATTGCTCTCCCCC
>NW_006400102.1:810035-810537 GCF_000299155.1 Elephantulus edwardii | reverse complement strand
CACCCCTGCAGCCCTGACACACGACCCCCATCTTCAGGTATCGTATGGCACCCCCCGACCCAGCTCGCGAACCCCTCCGCCCCGCCACCTGTGAACTTTGGGACTAGACAAGGGCCGAGCGCAGACGCACTGGATGGTGGGAGTGGACTTGAATTGGGACACACCCCTGGAAATCTGACACACGACCCCAATCTTCAGGTATCACATTGCTCCTCATCGACCCGGCTCACGCCCCACCCCCACCAGCTCAAACTTTGGGACTGGACAAGGGCCGTGCGCAGATTCATTGGACGGTGGGAGTGGACTTTTATCGGGACACACCCCTGCAGATCTGACACACGACCCACACCTTTAGGTATCGCATGGCTCCCCATGACTCGACTCGCGAAACCCCCCTCCCCCCACTACCTCTGAACATTGGGACTGGACAAGGGCCTTGGGCAGACACAGTGGACGGTGGGAGTGGACTTGAATCGGGACACAGCCCTGCAGCTCTGACCCA
>NW_006400102.1:806434-807713 GCF_000299155.1 Elephantulus edwardii | reverse complement strand
CCCCACGCAACTGCAAGCTCTGAACTTTGGGACTGGCCAAAGGCCATGCGGAGACGCAGTGGACGATGGGAATGGACTTGAATTGGGACACACCCCTGCAACTCTGACCCTCGACCCCCACCTTGAGGTATCGCATTGCTCCCCCCCGACCCTTCTTGCGCCCCCACCCCCCTCATGCCAGCTCAGAACTTTGGGACTGGCCAAGGACCATGCCCAGACACAGTGAACGGTGGGAGTGGACTAGAATCGGGACACACCCCTGTAGCTCTCACCCTCGACCCCATCTTCAGGTGTCGCATTGCACCGCCACGACCCGGATCACGCCCCCGCCCCCCGAAAGCTCTGAACTTTGGGACTCGCCACGGACCGAGCACAGACGCAGTGGATAGTTGGAGTGGACTTGAATCTCGACACACCCCTGCAGCTCTGACTCATGCACCCCATCTTCAGGTATGGCATTGCTCCTGCCCACCCGGTTCACGGCCCCAACCCCCTCTGGCCACCTCTGAACTTTGGGACTGCCCAAGGGCCGAGCGCAGACGCCGTGGACTGTGCTAATAGACTTGAATCAGGACTCACCCCTGCAGCTGTGACCAAAAACCCCTATCTTCAGGAATCGCATTCCTTCCCCCCCGACCCGGCTCGCGCCTTCCCGCCAGCTCTGAACTTTGGCTCTGGCCAAGGGCCGTGCGCAGACGCAGTGCACGGTGGGAATGGACTTGAATCGGGACACACCCCTGCAGCTCGGACCCACGACCCCCATCTTCAAGTATCGCATTTCCCCCCGACCCGGCTCGCGCCCCCCCCCAGACAGCTCTGAATTTTGGGACTGGCCAAGGGCCGAGCGCAGATGCAGTGGACGGTGGGAGTGGACATGAATCGAGACACACCCCTGCAACCCGGACCCACGACGCCCATTTCAGGTATCGCATCGCTCCCCCCCAACCCGGTTCCCGCCCAACCCCCCATGCCAGCTCTGAACGTTGCGACTGGCCAAGGGCCGTGCACAGACACAATGGACGGTGTGAGTGGACTTGAATCGGGACACACCCCTGTAGCTCTGACCCATGACTCCCGTCTTCAGGTATCGCATTGCTCCCCCCGACCCGGCTCGCCCTCCCCCCCCAGCCAGCTCTGAACTTTGGGACTGGTCAAGGGCCGTGCGCATGCACAGTGGACCGTGGGAGTGGACTTGAATCGGGACACACCCCTGCAGCTCTGACCCACGACCCCCATCTTCAGGTATTGCCTTGTTACCCCTGGATCCGGCTCGCGCCCC
>NW_006400102.1:803341-804031 GCF_000299155.1 Elephantulus edwardii | reverse complement strand
ACGGTGAAAGTGGACTTGAATATTGACACACCCCTGCAGCTCTGACCCACGACCCCCATCTTCAGGTATCGCATTGCTCCCCCCCACGACCCGGCTCGCGCCCCCCTGCAACCGCAAGCTCTGAACTTTGGGACTGGCCAAAGGCCATGTGGAGATGCAGTGGACGGTGGGAATGGACTTGAATTGGGACACACCCCTTGCAGCTCTGACCCACGAACCCCATCTTCAGGAATCACATTGCACACTCCCGACCGGCTCCCGCTACTCCCCCCCTCCCCCCGCTGCCAGCTCTGAACTTTGGGACTGGCCAAGGGACGTGCGCAGACGCAGTGAACGGTGGAAGTGGACTTGAATTGGGACACACCCCTGCAGCTCTGACCCTCGACCCCCACCTTGAGGTATCGCATTGCTCCCCCCCGACCCTGCTCGCGCCCCCACCCCCCTCATGCCAGCTCCGAACTTTGGGACTGGCTAAGGACCATGCCCAGACGCAGTGAACGGTGGGAGTGGACTAGAATTGGGACACACCCCATGCAGCTGGGACCGACGACCCCCATTTCAGGTATCGCATTGCTTCCCCCCGACCCAGCTCGCGCCCCCTCCCCCACCAGCTCTAAACTTTGGGACTGGCCAAGGGTCGTGCGCAGACGCAGTGGACGGTGGGAGTGAACTTGAATCGGGACACACCCC
>NW_006400102.1:802003-802672 GCF_000299155.1 Elephantulus edwardii | reverse complement strand
GGTGGGAGTGGACGAGAATCAGGACACACCCCTGCAGCTCTGACCCATGACCCCCATCTTCAGGTATCGCATTGCTCCCCCCCCGCGACCCGGCTCGCGCCCCCCCGCAACCGCACACTCTGAACTTTGGGACTGGCCGAAGGCCATGCAGAGACGCAGTGGGCGGTGGGAGTGGACTTGAATTGGGACACACCCCTGCAGCTCTGACCCTCGACCCCCATCTTGAGTATCGCATTGCTCCCCCCACGCCGACCCTACTCGCGCCGCCCCCTCATGCCTGCTCAGAACTTTGGGACTGGCCAAGGATCATGGCCAGACGCAGTGGATGGTGGGAGTGGACTAGAATCAGGACACACCCCTGCAGCTCTGACCCTCGACCCCATCTTCAGATGTCACATTGCACCGCCACGACCCGGATCACGCCCACACACCCCGAAAGCTCTGAACTTTGAAACTCGGCACGGGCCGTGCACAGACGCAGTGGATAGTTGGAGTTTACTTGAATCTCGACACACCCCTGCAGCTCTGACTCACGCCCTCCATCTTCAGGTATGGCATTGCTCCTGCCCACCTGGTTCGCGGCCCCCACCCCCTCCGGCCACCTCTGAACTTTGGGACTGCCCAAGGGCTGAGCGCAGACGCCATGGACGGTGCTAATGGACTTGAATC
>NW_006400102.1:798583-799579 GCF_000299155.1 Elephantulus edwardii | reverse complement strand
ACGGTGGGAATGGACTTGAATAGGGACACACCCCTGTAGCTTGGACCCACGACCCCCATCTTCAAGTATCGCATTGCTCCCCCTAACCAGCTCCCGCCCCACCCCACCCCCACAAGCTCTGAACTTTGGGACTGGCCAATGACAGTGTGAGACGCTGTGGACGGAGGGAGTGGACTTGAATCGTGGCACAGCCCTGCAGCTCTGACCCACAACCCCCATCTTCAGGTATCTCATTGCTCCTCCCCCACACAGCTCGTACCCCTCCCCCCCGCCAGCTCTGAATTTTGGGATTGGCCAAGGGCCATGAGCAGATGCAGTGGACTGTGGGATTGGACTGGAATCGCGACACACCCCTGCAGCTGGGCCCGACGACCCCCATCTTCAGGTATCGCATTGCTAAACCCCTGACCCGGCTCGCGCCCCCACCCTCACAAGCTCTAAACTTTGGCACTGGCCAAGGGCCGTGCGCAGACGCAGTGGACGGTGGGAGTGGACTTGAATCGGGACACACCCCTGCAGCCCTGACCCACGACCCCCATCTTCAGGTATCACACTGCTCGCCCCCGACCTGCTCTTGCACGCCCACCACCACGAGCTCTGAACTTTGGGACTGGCCAAGGGCCGTGCACAGACGCAGAGGATGGTGGGAGTTAACTTGAATATTGACACTCGCTTCAGCTCTGACCCACGACCCCCATCTTCACGTATCGTATTGCTCCCCACCGACTCAGCTCGCGCCCCTTCGCCCCACCAGCTCTGAACTTTGGGACTGGCCAAGGGCCTCACGCAGACGCAGTGAACGGTGGGAGTGGACTTGAATCGGGACACACCCCTGCAGCTCTGACCCACGACCCCCATCTTCAGGTATCGCATTGCTCCCCCCGACCTGCCTCGCACCCACCCCCCCAGCCAACTCTGAACTGTGGGACTGGCCAATGACAGTGCACAGATGCAGTGGATGGTGGGAGTGGACTTGAATCAGTACACACGCCTGCA
>NW_006400102.1:795882-797613 GCF_000299155.1 Elephantulus edwardii | reverse complement strand
CCTGCAACTCTGACCCATGACCCCCATCTTCAAGTATCGAATTAGTCCCCCTGACCCGGCTCCAACCCCACCCACACCCCCGCAAACTCTGAACTTTGGGACTGGCCAAGTACTGTGCGCAGACGCAGTGGACGGTGGGATTGGACTTTTATGGGGACACACCCCTGCAGTTCTGACCCATGACCCCCATCTTCAAGTATCGAATCAGTCCCCCCCGACCCATCTCGTGGCCCCCCCCCGGCCACCTCTAAACTTTGGGACTGGCCCAGGGCTGAGCGCAGACGCAGTGGACTGTGGGAGTGGACTTGAATCAGGACACACGCCCGCAGCTGTGACCGACGACCCCTATCTTCAGGTTACGCATTGCTCCCACCCAACCCATCTCGCGCCCCCACCCCCACCTGCTCTAAACTTTGGGACTGGCCAAGGGCCATACGCAGACACAGTGGACGGAGGGAGTGGACTTGAATCGGGACACACCCCTTGCAGCTCTGACCCACGACCCCCATCTTCAAGTATCGCATTTCTGCCCCAGACCTGGCTCCCACCACCACCCCCCCCAGCCAGCTCTGAACTTTGGGACTGGCCAAGGGCCCTGCACAGACACAGTGGATGGTGGGAGTGGACTTGAATCGGGACACACCCCTGCAGCTCTCACCCAGGACCATCTTCAGGTATTGCATTGCTCCCCCGACCCAACTCCCGCCCCACCCCCCAAACCCCAGCCAGCTCTGAACCTTGGGACTGGCCAAGGGCCGAGCGCAGAGACAGTGGACGGTGGGAGTGTACTTGAATCGGGACACAACCCTGTAGCTCTGACCCACGACCATCTTCAAGTATCGCATTGCTCCCCTGACCCAGCTCCCGCCCCACCCCTCCCCACCTCCCCCCGGCCAGCTCTGAACCTTGGGAATTGCCAAGGGCAGTGCTCAGACACAGTGGACGGTGGGAATGGACTTGAATCGGGACACACCACTGGAGCTCTGACCCACGACCATCTTTAGGTATCGCATTGCTCCCTCCATACCCGGCTCGTGCCCACCCCCTCGCCACCTCTGAACATTGGAACTGGCCAAGGGCCGAGCGCAGAGACAGTGGACGGTGGGAGTGTACTTGAATCGGGACACACCCCTGCAGCACTGACCCATGACCCCCATCTTCAGGTATCGCATTGTTCACCCCCGACCCGGTTTGCGCCCCCCTCCCTCCAGCTCTAAACTTTGGGACTTTCCAAGGGTCGTGTGCAGACCCAGTGGACGGTGGGAATGGACTTGAATCGGGAGACACCCCTGCAGCTCTGACCCACGGCCCCCATCTTCAGGTATCGCATTGTTCCCCACCAACCTGGCTCGCGCCGCCCCACCCCAACTCTGAGCTTTGGGACGGGCCAAGGGCCGTGCGCAGACGCAGTGGACAGAGGGGGTGGACTTGAATTGGGGCACACCCCTGCAGATCTGAACCACGACCCCCATCTTCAGGTATAACATTGCTGTCGCCCCACGACCCGGCTCACGCCCCCCCCACCGCCAAATCTGAACAATCGGACTGGCCGAGGGACATGCGCAAATGCAGTGGATGGTGGGAATGGAATTGAAACGGGACAGACCCCTGCAGCTCTGACCCACGAACCCCATCTTCAGGCAACACATCTCTCCCCCCCGACCTAGCTCGCGCCACCCCCTCCCGCCTGCCAGCTCTGAACTTTGTGACTGGCCAAGGGCCATGTGCAGA
>NW_006400102.1:794451-795023 GCF_000299155.1 Elephantulus edwardii | reverse complement strand
GTGGGAGTGTACTTAAATCGGGACACACCCCTGGAGTTCTGACGCACGACCCCCATCGTCAGGTATCGCATTGGTCACCAGACCCGGCTCGTGCCCCCTCCCCCCCGCCATCTCAGAACTTTGGGATTGGCCCAGGGCCATGCGCAGATGCAGTGGACGGTGGGAGTGGACTTGAATCAGGACACACCCCTGTAGCTCTAACCCACGACCCCCATCTTCAGGTACTGCATTGCTCCCCCCTTACCCGGCTCGCGTCACCCCCCACCCTGCCTGCTCTGAACTTTGGGACTGGCCAAGGGCCGAGTGCAGTCGCAGTGGACGGTGGGAGTGGACTTGAACAGGGACACACCCCTGCAGGTCTGACCCACGAACCCCACCTTCAGGTATCGCATTGCTCCCCCCTAACCCGGCTCGCGCCCCCGCTTTCGCCAGCTCTGAACTTTGTGACTGGCCAAGGGCCGTGCGCAGACGCAGTGGATGGTGGGAGTGGACTTGAATCGGGACACACCCCTACAGCTCTGACCCTTGACCCCCATCTTCATGTATCACATTGCTCCCCCCGACCCGGCTCG
>NW_006400102.1:787686-790944 GCF_000299155.1 Elephantulus edwardii | reverse complement strand
GGGGATTGTGTACCAATGAGGGAGTTTTTCTTTTGCTTTTCAAGGAGAGGAGCAAACGGTGGGGGGTGAGGGGGGAGGGCTTTGTGCAGGGAGAAGGGTGCAACAATAATGAATGGAATCCCAAAATCTCTGTAGATGTTCATTGAAATGAAAAATAAACAACCTAAATTTAAAAAAAGAAAAAAAAAGTTCATTATACAAATGTCAATGGAAATCCCCTACAGTAACAAAAAAACTACAGAGAATGAAACCAAAAAAGTAATACTGTTTACAATGTTGTTCTTGTTGTTGTTATGTGCAGTCGAGTCACCTGTGACTCAGTAACCCTTTGTACAATAGCTCTGAAGCTTGCCATGTCCTGAGCCAATTTCATTGACTCTGATACACCTACCCCCATTGCCCTAGTTACTGTATAAATCCATCTCATTTAGGGTCTTCCTCTCCTGTGCTGTCCCTACACCCTTTCAAACATAATGTCCTTCTTCAAGGATTATTCCCTCCTTGTCATATGCTCAAACTATGTGAGATGGAGCTTCAAAATTCTAGCCTCCAAGGAGAAACTTGATTTCACCCTCCCCAAGACAGTCCTATTTGTTTTCTTTGCAGTCCATGGTATGGTCAGGAATCTTCTTCAGCACAACAACTTAAAGGCATCTCTTCTTCTTCTGTCATCTTTAGTCATTGTCCAGCTCTCTGATGCATAGGAAGTAATTGAAAAGACCATGGCCTGGATCAGGCACACCTTAGTCTCTAGACTGACATCGTTGCTTCTCAGTGCTCTGGAAAGGTCCCTATATGCATCATTAACTTTCCCCAACAGGATGAAAAGAAAACCTACCAAGTGGGGGTGGGGGATGGCAATATTATCTCAGACAAGGATCAAAAGGTTACAGAATACTACACGGCGTCCAGAAGAAAATGGATAACCCAATTACAAAATGGGCAAAAGATACAGAAAGGCTTTTCACAGAAGAAGACATTTGGATGGCCAACAGACACATGAAGACATGATCAAAATAAATGGCAATGAGAGAGATGCAAATAAAAATCTCAGTAGCACTGGCAAAGTTTAACGAGATAGCTAGCAATAAATGTTGTAGGGAGTGTGGAGGGATTGGAACTCTCGTACAATGTTTATAGGTTTGTAAAATAGTGCAACCACTCTGGAAGACAGTTTTGTGCTTCCTTTTTTTAAAAAAAAATTGATTTTCATATAATAATACCTTTATAGTATCTTTGTTTTATACCATCTTTCATTTACGTTGTATTTCATAAAATCATTCATATATTCTACTTTACATTATTTTTTATACTAGTTTATTTACAAAATTCAAATACATTGTTTTTCACACCAGATCCTTCCCATTTCTCTCACCCTTCACCCATCAAATTGTACAACCGCATGATTAATGACCCCCACCCTGTACCTCCTCACCCATCTGCTTCCACCCTCCCCATGCTTAAATCTTCATAATCGTTCTACAATAATGATTTTATACAATATTTGTCCTGTGGGACTGAGTGAGTTTACTCAGCATAAGGTTCTTCAGTCCCTCTCAAATTAGGTAATGATTTTATATGGCTTACATACAAAGATCATAAAGTTCATATACATTATTTTTCATACTGGACCTTTCCCCTTTCCTTTACCAATCCCTCCCTCCATTTATCAAATTGTGTGACTCTATGTTTAAACGCCCCCTCCCCACCTTGGATCCTCATACACGCACTACAATAATGGTCCTATACAGTATTTGTGTTTATGAGACTGAATTATTTCAGTTAGTATAATGCTCTCTGGTCCCTGTCATGTTAGGTAGTAATTTACAAAACTGAACCATATGACTCATCTATTCCACTGCTTGGAATATACTCTGAGAAAATGAGAACGGAGGTACAAACAGAGACTTGTACACCAATGTTCATAGCAGCATTATTCACCATCACAAGAACAAGGAAACAGCCCAAATGCCCAACTACAATGGAATGGATTGAGCAACTGTGGTACATTCACATGATGGAATACTATGAAGCACTGAGAAGCAACAATTTTGAAAAATGTAAAAACTCAGTGTCATAATGACAAACACTGCATAAAGCCATTATTGTAAAAATAGAAGTCTAACTAGTAAAATGCTCAAGAGGGGGTGGGAGCAGAGGGGTGAGGATGGGTTGAGGGGAAATCACAGAGTCACACAATTTGGGGAGTGGAGGGAGGGGGTAAAGAAAATGAAAAAGATCCAGCAGGGATCTGAAAAGACAGGGTGATTGAAGGTGTATGGGAAGCATAATGTCAATGAAGGAAAGTGTGAAGCACAAACAAACCCCACTATGTATATGAACGAAACATAATGTATATGAATAAATATATGCATACCAACTAAAAAAGAAGGAAGATTGTGGAAAGAGTCCAATGTTTCTTAGGTCTAAATTTTCCCTTTTTTTTTCTTTTTCTTTTTTTATTAATTTTAATAGACATTTACAGAGGTTATGGATTTCCGTTCATTCATTGCTAAATTTTCCCTTTTTTATTACTTCACACAGACTGGAGTGACTGCACAGGTTTTCCATTGAAAATTCCATGTTCAGACCATGGCACTGTAGAAGCCATCTAGCAGTCATGGGGGGGGGGGCGCTGTATAACAATGAAAGGACTTTTTTTTTCAAACAAAATGTGAACTGGGGGGCAGAGATGTGCAACAATAAATGAATGGAAATCCAAGTTCTTTATAAACTTCCATTAAAATATCAATTAAAAGAAAAAGAAGTGACTTCAGACCTGCATCTAAATCATTTTGAAAACAACCTGAATTTTTTTATTTCACCTCAGATATATAGAACATTAAGATAACATATTCAATAATTCCCTAAAAGGCAACCCTCATTTAACAACATCTTCATCCCACAGATACAGTATTTGCTCTTTAATTTTTCTTCCATCAGTAATGTTGTTACAGGTATATACTTTCTGTCTTGTACTAACTTCTTCCTTGTATGAAAGAGGGTTTTAGTTATTTTCACAAGTTGATGTGACTTTCTTTGATTCTAATAGTATATTTTCCTATGTTTGATTATTGTGGAAAAAATTATGAAATCTTAAGAGTTTTGGGAACTAATTGGATGTTGCCACAATTTCTATATTTTCATAGCCTGTGTATTTTATGCTTTGATGTTATTTTTTTATTAAAAAATGGTGTGAATAGAAAGAAGAAAGAAAGAAAGAAAGAAAGAAAGAAAGAAAGAAAGAAAGAAAGAAAG
>NW_006400102.1:781062-787586 GCF_000299155.1 Elephantulus edwardii | reverse complement strand
AAAGAAAGAAAGAAAGAAAGGAAGGAAGGAAGGAAGGAAGGAAGGAAGGAAGGAAGGAAGGAAGGAAGGAAGGAAGGAAGGAAGGAAGAAAATAGGCCAGCTCAATCAGCAGAGAGCTGTTCGCCGGGCAACTGACATTAGAGAAGCAGGATCAAGTTGCTCAGGTAGCCACCCAGAAACAGGGAGCTCCACCAGACTGAAACTGTGTTTCAGTTAAAGGATGACCCTGGAGAAGAAAGGATCCACACTGTAGACCAAATGCAGATCATTTCAGCCAACTACGTAACTTCTCTGAACTTTAGTGTCTTCTTAATATTGTTGGAAGCCTAATGTAAGATACTACACTAATGTATGATACTATACTAAGTGCACCTCATGTCTTTTCTTGTTCAATGCATTTATTTAATATCAGTTATGTAGCTCTGGAGTCCAGCTACTCTCATCTACTAGGTAATTTCTGACTAGACCTTTGGAGAGTAAACACATCACCAAATGTGCAGAGTGAAGGTGAAGTCCAGTCCTGTCACTCAAGGGCAAGCTCTGTCCTCAATTCCCAAGGATTTCTATGCTTTCCAGTAATTTGCTCAATGCTTCCTTTTTATCCTTTGCAGAGTAAAGAGAAAAAAACCCACCCAAAAACCACAAGCAGATATTCTTCTGGTATTCTCTGCTTTTAGCCAAAATCTATCTGATATTAACAATTATATCCCTGGTACTGGGGCCTCTTTTACAGCTTGAATTTCTGGCAGTTCTCTGTCTATGTACTGTTCTAGTAACTTTTCAATTATCTTCAGTAAGATTTTACTTGCATGTGGTATTAACAATATTGTTCAGTAATTTTCCACATTCTGTTGAATCACCTTTCTTGGGAATGAGAACAATTATAGATCTCTTCAATTCAGTTGGCCAAATAGCTGTCCTCCAAATTTCCTGGCATAGTCTGGTGAGCATTTCCAGGGTTGTGTCTTTCTGTCAAAACCTGCCAGTTGGCATGCACAAATATCTTCTCTTCAAAGTTTAAAAAATCAGATTAGGACCAAAATAAAGTAAGCTTCGTCCCAGCCCCATTTTGAGATTATTAGGAAACTTCCTTGTTCTTGTACTTGTGCTGTGAATAGGCCAAAACCAGTCTTCAGCTCATTACCCACCCCCCATCTGGAATAAATATATTCCCAACTTATTCAAATTCTAACCTCCAAGAATAGTTTAATTTAGCGAAGTCAGGTAAGGAAAAGATTGTACAATCAAAACCCTAGACAATAGAGTAAGACACAGCCTTAATTGTGTGGTAGGTATAAAATAAAGAACCGCTTCATTTGTGCATATGCTTACTGGGTAATCTCTGTAGAATTATTCAGAATTAAAATTTTACCTGGCCAATATAATTGTGTTTCACTGAGTGTCATCTAGCAACATTCGAGCATATTTCTAACAATTCAAGGGCTTGTTCAGGATAATCCATTCCCTCTGGGAAGAAAGAGGCTTTAACCTTCTACCCTGAGGGAAACACATCCTGCTGTCTATTAGGGGCAGCCCTTATATGACAGCTGCATCCCAAGGAAGCAAGTATATCTAGACTCTTGGCTACGCAGGTGAAAAGCCTAAGGAAGCAACATAGCGACTACGTAACTCCTTGCACATCAAAAGAAAAGAAAAAGTTGTGAAGGCAACAAGTTGGTGGTGAGGATATACCAGAAGAGGGGTGCGTGTGTGTGTGTGTGTGTGTGTGTGTGTGTGTGTGTGCCTGTGTTTTACTCAGACATAAAGCCAGTGTGAAGTTCTGATCTGTGGTTCTGTGGTGACCTCATATGATTTAAGGCAGTATTGAGTCAACTCCAGCCAGGTCGAGAGTTTATACCAACATGCCAATTGCTAAGAGGGGTCCAACATTCCTGTGCTGGAGCAGTATCGCTTATTGCAAAGGCTCAGGAAGGAACTTACTCAGTGTCAAAAGGACATAGAGAACATCCCTTTCCCCTCTTCTCCTAGATATCAACCCCACTTTCTGTTTCCCCTCAGAAAAATTTCACTGTGAGGAAGAGGAATTGGGTTTGTGAATGACTTCTTAATCAGTTTAGAGGTCCAAAATTTTAAAAAAGATTTACAATCCCTCCTTAAGAACCCATATGAGCTCACTGATCAAGCAGACCAGTTCTTGGGCCTCCAGCTATATACTTGGGCTGAGCTCTTATCAGTTCTAGGAACCTTGTTTTCAAGAGTAAAGAATGATATGATTTGTAGAGCAGCAACAGCCACTTGGAAGCATGAGCACTCAACTGGGGTCAATGTCCCAGCAGCTGAAGTTAAATTTCCTAACCAAGATGACCAATGGGACAATAAAATTACAGTCAATAGAAACTATGTGAGTTATTTCATGGAAATAATAATTAAAGAAATGAGGAAATCAACACCCCAACCCCAAAATATTTCCAAAGCTTTTTATATATGACTGGGAAAATATGAAGGACCTAGAGAGTACCTAGAAACACTTAAAATACAAATGAAGAAGTATGCTGGGTAGATGGTAGATGATCCTTCAGGGCAAGGAATGTTAAAACTCCATTCTGTCAAAAATAATGGCCCTAAAATCAGTAAGAAATTGCAAAAGATTGAAGGCTGTAAAGACAAACCTAACTCTGGTGACAGAGTGGCAAGAAGCTGCACAGCAATCACAAAAGCACACAGTCTGAATCCACCAGCTGCTCCATGGGAGAAGGACGGGCAATCTATTCCCATGTGATTAACTGCTTCTGAAAACCCACTGGAGGGTCATTTATGGGTCACTTCCAACTCAATGGTACTTGACAAAACAATGTAAAGGAATTGTTAAAAGAAGCTCAGGAGGTGTATAAGAAGGGATGAGTCTCCCATCATGTTATACTCCATCACACGTTGTCTTACTCCTTTATAATATCAGTCATAATGTGAAACTGTTATGCTTATCTATTTGGTTTCTTGTTTCTCAATGGATGGTGCTGTGCTTATTGTGTCTTAAATACAGTACTTATCATATTGTAAAATCTTTAAATAAATAATGATTGGAAGAATATGTAAATCAAATAACTGATTAATGTAAATGTGAATATTTATGTAAATACCAAATAATTTGATTTGTGTAAATAAAATAAATTTTTTTTTAATTTTTTTTATGTTTTGTGTGCGTGTACCCTCAAATCAGATCTGACTGGTACAGGAGGAGATTGCCCCTCCTTCCCCGGCAGAGCATCTGGTGGATTTGAACAAAGAATGAAAGGTGGGAAGAAGGGAATGAGTCAAAACAAACAAAATTATGGTGTCCACTTTGGGACAAGGAAACCCAAGGGATGAGAGTAAATCAGCCTTCTTCAGGTTCCTTTTCCTACTCGTCAACACAAAACCAGTGATCAGGAAACCTGAAACCAATAAGATGAGAAAACTACTGTTTTAAATATGAAAAAATGGGACATTTCAAAAGGGTATGCATGGAATGGGAAAGTAAAAGGAAAGTCATTTCCCTCATGACATTCAATGAGGAATAGGAAGGTCAGGGTTTGCTTTGGGATGGGTTTTTGATGTTTTTTGTTGTTATTGTTGTTGTTTTCACAGTAGTGGGTCTAGAGATAAAATCACAAATAATAGGAATAACTTTCTTAGTTGACTCAGGAACTTCTAGATTCTCTCTTTGTAAACAGCCTCCCAGCCTCATCTGTATCTCTGTAAAACTCATTATCTCAGGAGTTATGGGAGAGGGATTTAGGGCTAGATTATTCCAAAAGACTATGACCAAGTTCCAGAATAAAACTACTAGTGTTATATTTTTGTTAATTCCCAAGGCAGGAACGAATTTGTTAGGAAGACACTTCATGGCCAAATTAGAAATAAGATTCAGTGTACAAAAAAAAGAGAATATGTATCCATGAACTTATTAACCTCAGAGACAGAAGAACAGAATGATCCTTTAATTTGGAGTACAGAAGGGAAATGAGGAGGACTAAAAGTTCCCACAGTTCAAATTGAACTAAAATCTCCAGGAGAATTAATGACATGAAAGCAGTATCCTATCACACTTGAAGGGTTGTTGTGGTGGTAGTGTACTGTTGACTCACCTGGAACTCATAACAATCCTATGTACAATAGCTTTGAAGTCTGCCCTGTCCTGATCCACTCTCACTACCCCCACTACCCCAGTAACTGTATCAATCCATCTTATCTTGAGTCTTCCTCTCCTGGATGGGTTCCTATTGGCCACATGCCCTAAGTATGTGAGAGAGAACTTCAAAATCTTAGTCTTCAAGGAGAAACTTGGTTTCATCCACTCCAATACAGACTTTTTTTTTCTTGGCAGTTCAAGGCTCTCTCCAGCAACACAACTCAAACATATCAAATCTTCTTCTTGTCATCCTTAGTCAATGGCCTGGATCAGACATACCTTAGTGTCTAGATTGACATCCTTACTTCTCAGTACTCTGCAGAGGTCCCTGACAGCAAATTTACCTAATGCAATTAGCCTTTTGATTCCCTGACTGCTGTTGCCAGGAGTATTGATTGTGGAAGGGTGGCAGAGATTAAAATCTGTAGTTGAAGGACTGCTTTATGATGGACTCATAGAGTCCTGTATATCCCCATATTACCACCAATTCTAACTGTTAAGAAGTCCAACAGAGGACATCAGCAGCTGCCACCCATGGTGCCAACAGCCGTGAATCAGTTGCAATTAACTAGGTACCTGTATTTAAAGTTCTTAATGTGGCCTGGACTGCTCTTTGACCTGGAGTGCTAGACCAAGGTCCCCACTACCTGGAGGACTCCAGCCCCAGTGCCTGGAGGCCTTGACCCCTCCACCTAGTAGTCCCAGCTATACCACCCAGACACCCAAACCTGCCATCTGGAGGATCTGGTCCCACTACCTGGATGCTCCTGATGGTCACCTGAATGTCAGGGCCTCATTACCTGGAGGACCTGCCACCTCAGACCTGCTACCAGGAGGTTCCCACCCACCACCTGAAAGCCCATCCCTGCCACATGGAGGAACTGGCCCTGCCACCAGGACATCATGCCGTCTGGATGATGACATGTTGTTGCCCCTCTGAAGTGTGTCAGGGACCCCAATATCACAAGTGATTCCATTTCCTCTCCCCTCCCAGAACTTGAGGTGCCTTTAGCCCTGGGCACCTTGTACCTGCCTAGGCTAGCTGAAGCAGCTTCCTGAGAGAGAAGACTGCTCATTCACAGGTCATATTTCTCCCCAACTGAAACACATCTTCCCTTGAGTCAAAAGCTCAGACAGAAACTGAGGCAGGACAGCTTCCCTGTCCTTCTCTGGAGGAGTGACTTTCTGAGGCAAGATTGTCAGACCACAAGCCTGCTAAGGCCTCAGGCATGGAAAAAGTACTACAGCAATGTCATGGAAGAAGCAGACTACCTCACATCCTGCACAAACCCAAAACAAGATATCACCTCCAGAAAGTGACACAATATCAATGGATTTCCTGAAGTCAGAGAGTCTGATGGAATCTTCTAACATGAAATTCCAAAGAACAATGATTGACAAACTCAAATTACAGGACTCTGCAAGCAAAACCCAAGAATAACATTTAATAAAATCCTAGACAATGCAGATAGAACAAATTAGACATTAAAGGCTCTGGACAAACAAGAAACCACAATCAAGAATATGAGGAAAATATTTCAGATGCTGTCAACATGTTGGAGGGACATATGAACAGAATTGAAGAGATGGAACACAGAAACAGTGAACTAGAAGAAAGGATTGTCACCATTGATCTGCTAGAACAATAGAACAAAAAGGAAGGAAAAAGAAGAACACCTAAGAATAATGTGGGACACTATCAAGAGGAATAATATGCACATAATTCGCATCCCACAACAGGAAGAAGCAGGTAAAGGCACCAAGAAAGCTGTGGATGAATTACTAGAAGAAAACTTTCCAGGCATAATGAAGAATGAGAGAATGTATATTCAAGAAGCTGAGCAAATGCCATATAGAATAGATCCCAAACACCAAGGCATACCATAGTCAAATTTGCCAGAACCAAAGATAGGAAGAGAATTCTGAAAGCAGGTAGGGAGAAACAAAGAGTAATTTATATGGGAGAACAAATGAGATTAAATGCCAATTTCTAAGCAGAAATCATGTGACTTAAAAGACAGTGGAATGACATACATCAAATCCAAAGAATACAATTGTCAATGAAGAATATTGCACTCACCAAAACTGTACATCAGACATAAAGAAGAGATCAAGATACTCTCAGAAAAACAAAATCTAAGAGAGTTTGTAAAAATGAGACCAGCATTGCAGGAAACATGGAGAGATATCCTTCTTACAGAGGTGCCACAGAAAGCAGGATGGACCAAAGTAACAAGCAACACCACCAAAAAGGACTCAACAAAATGACAGCAATAAAACCTGTTGTTGTTGTTGTTGTCATGTGCCGTCGAGTCCCTTGCGACTCATAGCGACCCTATGTACAACAGCCCTAAACTCTGCTCTGTCCTGTGCCAATCGCACTGTCTCTGACACT
>NW_006400102.1:777278-779482 GCF_000299155.1 Elephantulus edwardii | reverse complement strand
CTTAAGAAATGCTGAGCAAGTTCGGCCCTTTTGATTATCTGACTCCAACTCCTTGCACATTTCATTGTAATATTTTGCTTTGTCATCCCGTGCTGCTTTTTGAAATCTTCTATTCACCTCTTTAGTATCTTGAATTCTTCCTTGTGCTTTGGCTTCTCACAAAGGACAACAGGGTCAGTACATAATGCTTAAAGGTTCAATAGAACAAGCGGAGGGAAAGAATAAATATCTAGCACCAAATGATAGAACTTTAAAATATACAAAGAAAACATTAACAAAACTGAAAAAAATAGATAACATCACTATAGAAGTAGTAGACTTCAAATACACCACTCTTAAGAAAAGATAGAACTACTAGAAAATCAATAAAGATGTGCTGAACAACTAAACTACACAAAACCCAAACTCAATCTCGTAAATATATACAGGCTAATGTACCCAAAAAAAGTGCAGTATACCAGTATACCTTCTTCTCCAACATGCATAGAATATTCTCCAGAATAGATGCCATTTTAGATTGAAGACAAACATCAATAAATTAAATAAACATAGAAATAATATAAAACATCTTCTCAGACTCAATACTACAAAACTAGGAATTAATGATAATGGAGAAAAAAGATATATTTGGAAGCTTAACAACACCTTGCTTGAACATGAGTGGGTAATGTTGTTGTTGTTGTTGTTATGTGCCATCAAGTTGCTTGTGACTCATAGCAACCCTATGTACAGCAACCCTAAACTCTGCTCTGTCCTGTGCCAATCGCACTATCTCTGATACACCCATCCCGATTACCCCGGTCACTGAATCAATCCACTTCATAGAGGGCCTTCCCCTCCTGCACTGTCTGTCCACCCTACCAAGCATGATGTCCCTCTCCAAGGACCAGTCCTTCCTTACAACATGTCCAAAGTATGTTAGACGAAGCCTCAGAATCCTTGCCTCCAAGGAGCAGCCTGTTTTAATCTTCTCTAGGATGAACCTGTTTGTTTTCCTAGCAGTCCATGAGTGAGTAATAGGAGAAAAAAAAATGAAATTAAAAAGTTTCTTGAAACAAATGACAATTAAAACACAACTTACCAAAACCTCTGGGAAACAGCCAACGAAGTAATTCGAAGTCAATTTCTAGCAATAAGCAAACACATCAAAAGGCAAGAAAAAAATAACAGAAAAACAGATGAAACCATCAACAAAACCAGGAGCTGGTTCTTTGAAAAGGTCAATGAAATTGTCAAACCACAAGCAAAACTAACAAATGAAAAGACAAAAAAGACACAAATATCCGAATAAGAGATGAAAGGGGCAATATAGCAACGGAATCATCTAAAATAAAAAATAATGGAATATTATTAAAAACATTGTTGTTTTTGATTTTAAGTGTCAGCGAATCGTAGACAACTCATAGCTACCCTATGAACGAAAGACCTGAAAACGTGTATAAATTTCATCATTTCTCCAAGTTCACAGATTTTTCTGAGGCAAGCTATTTCTGAAGTGGATGACACTCAAGCTTGTTTGAATCAGGAATTTCCATCAAACACTGTCCACCATAGGTAACCATTATTGCATTTGACACATCAGAGTCACAGTGTTTAGCATCGCAGCAACTACGAGTTACTTCTGTATAGTAAATGAACAGACCAGTGCTATACCACACAGAAGAATCTTTGAACAAAAACAATTAAAACCAGGTCTGAGGGCTGCAGATTAAAACCACCCACCTTTGGCTTGGAAGCATCACTTTCTATCCATTAGGCCAACAGAGTTCTCCGGTTGTTGTTATTGTTGTTAAGTGCCGTCAACCCATAGATGACTCATAACAACCCTATGAATGAAAGACCTGAAAACTTGTATAACTCTCATTGTTTTTCCAAGTTCATAGTCTCCGGAGGCAAACTATTTTGGAAGTGGATGCTACTCCTGCTTCCAAGTTTGTTTTAATCAGGGAGCTCTACCAAACACTGTCCAAAATGGGTAATCACTATAACATTTGACACATCAGTGTCACAGTGGTTAAAAATATGGAATCCTTCATGAATTTGTGTGTCATTAAAAACTATCCTCAAATATACAGAATTTCTAAAATACTTGAGCACCACAACAAGATAAAGGTAAATAATTCAATTGAAAAATGGGCACAGGATATGAACAGACACTTCACCAAAGAAGACATTCAGATGGCCAACAAGCGCATGAAGAAATG
>NW_006400102.1:775613-776517 GCF_000299155.1 Elephantulus edwardii | reverse complement strand
GGTGGGGGTGGGAGTGTGAAGGGGGGATTGTATACCAATGAAAGAGTTTTTCTTTTGCTTTTCAAGGAGAAGAGTGAACTGGTGGTGGGGGTGGGGTGGACGGGGAGAAAAGTGCAACAATAAATGAATGGAAATCCAAAATCTCTGTTGATGTTCATTGAAATTAATAAAATAAAACTATACTCAAATAAATATGAACACCCAGAAGAAATGGACAAATACTTAGAAACTCACAACCCACCTAAACTGACACACTTAAACAGACCCATTACAAAATAAGAAACTGAAAAGTTAATACAACAACTTACAACAACAAAAACAACAAAAAAGCCCTGGAATAGATAGTTGTTTTACAAGAAAATTTTAGCAAGCATTCAGAGAAAAATTGTCATCAATTCTACATAAAGTATTTAAAAAAATACATAAAAGATGGAATTCTCCCAAACTCATTCTATGAAGCAAACATATCCTTGATACCAAAACCAGGTAAAGACTCCACCAAAATGGAAAACTATAGATCATTATCTCTCATGAACATAGATGCAAAAATCCTGAATAAACTTCTGGTCAAAAGAATCCAACAATTTAAAAAAAATCACTATGATCCAGGGGGTTCATAAAGTATGCTAGTATAGTTCAGCATAAGAAAAACAATCAGTGTAATTCATCAGTTTAACAAAGCAAAGAAAAAAGAAACACATGATCCTATCAATTGCTGCACAAAGGCCTTTGAAAAATCTAACACCCTTTCCTAATTAAAACATTCAACAAAATAGGAATTGAGGGGAATGTCCTAAACATACTAAAAAGAGAACAACCACTTGGCCAACTGACTGGAAGAGATCTATATTTGTTCCCATTACAAAGAAAGGTGACCCAACTGAGTGTGGAAACTACAGAACAG
>NW_006400102.1:769608-774646 GCF_000299155.1 Elephantulus edwardii | reverse complement strand
ACTCCTTGGAGACACGGATTCTGGGGCTTCGTCTGACATACTTTGGACATGTTGCCAGGAGGGACGGGTCCTTGGAGAGGGACATCATGCTTGGGAGGGTGGACGAACAGCGCAGGAGGGGAAGACCCTCTATGAGATGGATTGATTCGGTGACTGGGGTAATCAGGATGGGTGTGTCAGAGGCAGTGCCATTGGCGCAGGATAGAACAGGGTTTAGGGCTGTTGTGCATAGGGTCGCTATGAGTCGCAAACGACTCGTCGGCACATAACAACAACAATACAAAACCAAGAGCCAATATCATTCTCAATGGAGAGAGATTAAAGGCATTACCTTTGATAACAGGAACTAGACAAGGATGCCCACTATCACCTCTCCTATTCAATATTGTATTGAAAGTCTTAGTGATAGTAATAATACAAAAGAAAAAAATAAGAGGTATTCAAATCAGCAAAAAGGAGGTAAAATAAAGATTCAGCAAGAAAGCAGGATACAAGATCAACATACAAAAATTAATTTGATTTTTCTACAGTGACAAAGAGAATAAGGAACTGGAGCTAAGGAAAATAATACCCATAACAATAGCTAACTACAATATTAAATACTTGGGAGTAAATCTAACACAAAGGACCTATTCAAAGAAAATTGCAAAATATTACTACAAGAAACAAAATAAGACCTGGAGAAAGGGAAGAATGTACATGCTCTTAGATAGGAAGACTCAATATTGTGAAAATGACAATTCTACCAAAGGCAATCTAAAATTTCAAGCCAATCTCAATATAAATACCAATTCTATACTTCAGCAAGATGGAAAAGGCAAGTTCCAATTCCATCTGAAATGGAAAGAGACCCTGAAGAAACAAAGCACTCCTGAGAAAGAGAAGCAAATCTGATTTCAAATCCTACTACAAGGTGATGGTGGTCAAGACAGTATGGTACTGGTACAGTAACAGACACATACATCAATGGAATAGAATTGAAAACCCAGAAATCAGCTCATCTACCTATGGTCAGCTGACTACTAACAAGGAGATAAAATCAGTCAAGTGGGGAAATGAGTCTCTTTAACAAATAGTGTTGGCAAAATTGGAAAGCTATCTCCAAAAAACTCAAGCAAATACCACACCTCACACCATATACAAAAAACCAAATCAAAGTTTATCAAGGAAGTAGAAGTAAAACCAAGGACTATAAATTTTATCATAGAGAAGCTTGGAAAAACTCTAGAAGGAAACTCTAATGCACAACATGAACAGTCTTCCAAGCATCCTGAAAAACCTATAAACAGGAGAGAATAAACTATAAGAATCATATCCCTATGCATATCAAAAAAACTTCTCCAACAGGGTAAAAAGGAAAGCCACAGACTGGGGAAAAAGATGATATAACCTTGCTTGCTGAAACTGAAGAAGTCCTAATGCACTTCCTGCAGAAGTTCAAGGATTGTAGTATTCAATATGTGATGAAGCTTAACATCAAGAAGACAAAGATTCTCATCAGTGAGCCAATTGGCAGCACCATGATAGATGGAGAAGAGATTGAGGTTGTTAACAGTTACAGCTTGTTCAACTCCACAATAAACACTCTTAACATCAGCAGTCAGAAAATCAAAAGACTAATTGCATTGGAAAAATCTGCTGTCAGAGACCTGTCCAGAATGCCAAAAAGCAACAATGTCAGTCTAGAATCTAAGGTGCACTTAATGCAGGCCACGGTTTTTGCAATTGTTTGTTAGGCTTCAGAGAGTTGGACTAAGACTAAGGATGACAGAAGAATTGATGCCTCAGAATTGTGGTGCTGGAGAAGAAGAGTCCTGAACATACAATGGACTGTCTAGAAAACAAATAGGTCTATCTTGGAGAAAGGGAAACCAAGTTTCTCCTTGGAGACAAGGGTTTTGAAGCTCCATCTCACATACTTTGGGCATATGGCCAGGAGAGGCCTGTCCTTGGAGAAGGACATCATGCTTGGAGGGCTGGAGGGACAGTGAAGGAGAGTATGAGATGGATTGATACAGTGACTGGGACAATGGCGGTTGGAGTGTTGAAATTAGTGAGAGTGGCTCAGCACAGAGCTGGGTTCAAAGCTGCTGTACATACGGTTGCTACGGGTCACAGGGGATTCAACAGCACATTACAACAACCCACAATGACATGTCTGATAAGAGACTTGTATCTGGAATGTATAGAATATTCCAGCACCTCAACAAGGTAAACAATCCAGTTGAAAAATAGGCACAGGATATGAACAGACACTTCACCAAAGAAGACATTTAGATGGCAAACAAACACACGAAGAAAGGTTCAAAATCCCTAGCTCTAAGAGAAATGCAAATCAAAACAATTATGAGAGATCATCTCACCCTATTAAGAACAGCGAAGATCAACAGAGCAGCAAATAAGAAATGCTGGTGGGGTTGTGGAAAAATTGGAACCTTTACTCATCATTGGTGGGAGTGTAAAATACTGCAACCACTCTGGAAGGCAGTACGGCACTTTCTCAAAAAGTTGCAATTAGTAATACCATTTGACTCAGCAATTCCACTACTTGTAATATACCCTAAAGAAATCAGAACTGTCACCCAAACAGATATATATGCACATCTATGTTTATTGCTATGTTGTTCACAATAGCAAAGAGATGGAAGCAACCCAAGTGCCCATTAACAAATGAATGGATAGCGAAGCTGTGGTATATTCACACAATGGAATACTGTACAGCATGGGAAAAGAAGAAACTCATAAAATACTATGCAAAATGGGTGAGTCTGGAGGACATTATGCTGAGTGAAATATCTCAGTCACAAATGGACAAATACTGCATAGTGCCACTTTTATAATAGAGCACTGACAAGAGGGTTGGGGAAAGACTATGAAAGGAGGGGATAAATAATGTGCACTGCATTGAAACAGATGAGGGAAAGAACTGTTTAAAAGGAATATAGGATTAGCTATTACTTTCATGACAACAGTCCAGAATAAGAAGTGTATAGCAAGGTGGACTGAGGATGAGTGGGAAGAGGAAATTGTGCAACAATGAAAGAATTGTTTTAATTTTTTTATTTTAATGAACATTTACAGAAATTTTGGATTTCCATTCATTCATTGCTACATTTTTCTCCCTTCCCACCCCTCCCTAGCAGTTTGCTCCTCTCACTGAAAAGTAAAAGAAAAATTCATCGGTATACAAACCCCCATCCCCGTCCCGAGTACACTCCACTATGCAGCCTTCATTCTGGACTCATACATCGCTTTTAAACTGTTCTCTCCCTCATCTGTTTCAATGCAGTATACATAATTTATCCAGTTTTTTTCAGTCTTAACCCAACCCTGATGTCAAAAGAATTTTTTAAAAGAGGAAAGCAAATTGGGTTGGGGGCGTGGGGGTAGGGAGGAAAATGTGCAACAATGAATGAATGGAAATCCAAGTTCTCTGTAAACGTCTGTTAAAATCTCAATTTTAAGTGGGTTATTTACCTTTCTCTTGTTGAGGTGCTCGAGTGTTTTATAAATTCTAGATATGAGTCCCTTGTCTGACATGTCATTACCAAATATTTTTTTCCCAGTCTGTGGCTTCCCTTTTTACCCTGTTGGAGAAGTTTTTGGATGTGCATAAGTATTTTATTCTTAGAAGGTCCCATTTATCTCTTTTCCAAGATGCTTGGAAGACTATTTATGTTGTGAATTAGGACTTCTAGGGTTCTTCCAAGCTTTTAGTTAATGAAGTGGATAGTGCTTGGTTTTAGTCCTAGGTCCATGATCTACCTTGAGTTTGTTTTTTTTGTATGGAGTGAGGTGGGGATCTTGCCTGAGTTTTCTGCAGATAGTTTTCTGATTTTGCCAGTACCATTTGTTAAAAAGGCTGTCATTTCCCCACTTGACTGATTTAATCTCCTTGCCAAAAATCAGTTGACAATAGGTAGATGGGCTGATTTTGGATTCTCAATTCTATTCCATTGATATATGTGTCTGTCATTGTACCAGTGCCATGTAGTCTTAACTAGATAAAGGTAAATAACCCAACTGAAAAATGAGTACAGGCTATGAACAGATACTTCACCGAAGAAGACATTCAAATGGAAAAAAAAAACAACACTTGAAGAAGTGTTGAAAATCCCTAGCTCTAAGAGAGATGCAAATCAAGACAACTATGAGATATCATATCACCCCAGTAAGAATAGCAAAATTAAACAGAACAGCAAACATAAAAAGCTGGTGACGTTGCAGAGAAACTGGAACCCTTGTTCATTGCTTGTGGGAGTGTAAAATGCTGCAACCACTGTGGAAGGCTGTATGGCGTTTTCTCAAAAAGTTGCAAATAAAAATACCACGTGACCCAGCAATCCCACTGCTGGGAACTTACCCTAAAGAAACCGAAATCAACACCTGAGCAGATATATGCACATGTTTATTGGGGCTTTGTTCACAATAGCAAAGAGCTGGAAACCACCCAAGTGCCCATCAACAAATGAATGGATAGAGAAGCTCTGGTATATTCACACAATGGAATACTATCCTGCATTGAAAAACAAGAAACTCGTGAAATATTATGCAAAGTGGATGACCCTAGAGGGCATTATGCTGAGTGAAATATCTCATTCACAAAAGGACAAATATTGCATAGGGCCACTATTGTAAAGCAGGACTGACATTGGAGTTGAGGAAGACAGAGAGGAAGGGAAGGAATGATGTATACTGAATTAAAACATATGAGGGAGAGAACTGTTTAAAAGGGATATATGGTTGGGCATTATTGTCATGACATGAGTCCAGAATGAAGGCTGCACAGGGGAGTGGACTTGGGGGGAGGGATTGCATAACAATGAAAGAGTTTTACTTTTCAAGGAAAAGAGTGAATTGGGGGAGAGGGGTGAGCAGAGAGAAAAATGCAACAATGAATGACTAGAAACCCTAACACTCTGTAAACTTTAATTAAAATTAATTTTTTTAGAAAAGGCAGTGATACACCACAACAGGATAAAGGTAAATAATCCAATCGAAAAATGGACACAGGATATGAACAGACACTTCACCAAAG
>NW_006400102.1:759127-769148 GCF_000299155.1 Elephantulus edwardii | reverse complement strand
TCATGGCTTTGTTCACAATAGCAAGGAGTTGGAAACAACCTAAGTGCCCATCACCAAATGAATGGATAGAGAAGTTGTGGTATATTCACACAATGGAATACTGTGCTGCATTGAAAAACAAGGAACTCATGCAATATTATTCAAAATGAGTGACCCTGGAGGATATTATGTTGAGTGAAGTATCTCAGTCACAAAAGGACAAATACTGCATGGTGCCACTGTTGTAAAACAGGACTGACATTGGAGTTGGGGCTAGACTGAGAACAATGGGTTAGATAATGTATACCACATTGAAACAGATGAGGGAGAAAACTGTTTAAAAGGGATGCCCGATTAGATAGGTATTTTTGTCATGACGGGAATCCAAAGTGAAGGTTGCATAGTGGAGTGGACCTGGGGGGGGGGTAGGGATTGTAAAACAATGAAATAATTTTTCTTTTACTTTTCTGAGAGGGGAGTGTACTGCGGGGAGGGTTGGGAGGGGAGAAAAGTGCAAAAATGAATGAATGAATGAATGAATGAATGGAAATCCAAAGTCTCTGGGGAAGGGTGAGGGTAGGAAGGTTAATCTGAGGGTCTCATAATTTAATGGGTATAGGGAGGGGTGGATAAAGGAAATTGGAAGGATCCGGTGTGAAAAACAATGTAAGTAAACCAGTACAAAATAAAAATTTAATAATTTTTTTTAAAGTAAAAATAATCTCAATTTTTAAAAAATTACATAAAATAAATGTATGTTCAATGTGCACTCCCCAAAATAAAAATTAAATAAGGTCCTTGACAATGAATTTTCCCAAAGCATAATGTCTTTTGATAAAAATCAAAAGGCTGCTGCTACCATGGGTACTGATTATGATTCCAAATCCAATTAAATTGTTGACAATATCAATCTTTTCTCAATTTACCATGATGTTACTTATCTGTCCAACGCTAAGTATTTTTACTTTCTTGATGTTGAGATTTAACCCCTATTGAAGATTGTAGTCTCTGATCTTCTGCTGCAAGTGCTTCCAGTCAAGGAAAGTGTGTCATCGACATAATGCAGGTTGTTGATGAGTCTTCCACTAATCCTAATACCACATGTAGTACTGCTTCTCAAATTACTTGCTCATCAAAGAGATTGAGTAAATATGGAGAAAGGATAATACCTTGATGCACACATTGCCAATTTTAAGCCATTCAATGTTTCTTGTTTCATTGTTCTATTCTTTGTCTGTATATAAACAGAGTTTCCGTGAACATAATGATATCTTCTGAGATTCCCGTACTTGTCAATGTTATCCGTAAGTTGTTATGTGTGACAGTGAAATCCCTTTGCATAATCAATAAAACACAAGTAAGTATCTTTTGGGAATTCTATATTTTTAGCCAAGACCCATCTGACATCAACAATGATATTCCTTGTTCTGAGGAGTATTCTGAATCCTGCTTAAATTTCTAGCAATTCCCTGTCAATGTACTGTTCAATCATTTTTCAGTAAGCTTCAATAAAATTTTCTGTGTATGTGATATCAATGATACTGCTCAATAATTTCTACATTCTGTTGAATTATCTTTAATGAAATATAGATCTCTTTTAGTCAGTTAGTCAAGCAGTTGTCTCCCAAAGTTGTTGGCATATGGTAGTGAGCAAGTCCAGGGCTGAATCTGTTTGCTGAAATATGTCAATTGACATTCTACCAATTCCTGGGTTCTTATTTTTCTGGCATGCCTTCAGTGCACTTTGAACTTTTTTTAGTACTTTTTTAGTCTATAATATGCTACTGTCTAAAATGATTCTATGTGTAGACCAATTTGTACAGCAACTCTGTACAATCCTTTAATCTTATTTGATGCTTCCTGCATTATGCATTATTTTGCCCGTAGAATTCTTCAGTATTGGAACTCAGGGCTTGAGTTTGTTTTTCAGGTCTTTCAGCTTGAGGAATGCTGAGTGTATTCTCCTCTTGGTTTTACTCAGCATCATTTTATCTAAGTTCATCCATATTGTGCAGTATTCTATGAATTCTTGATATATTTTTAGTGATGCATAATACTCCTTTGTGTGACTGCACCCAAGGTCCTTTCTTTCCTTCCAGTGACAAACACTAAGGTTGTTTCCAACTCTTCACTGTTGTAAATAATGCTGCAATAAATATAAATGTGTGCATGCCAGTTTGTATTGCAGTTCTTATTTTGAGTAAATATGTACCTAGGACTGGAATTGCTGGATCAAATGGTACTTCTATTCTAAATTTTCTAAAGGAGCACAAAGCTGCTTTTCACAGTGGTTGCTATTTTATATCCTCACCAACAATGGGTGAGATTTCCAATCTCTCCACACTTTCACCAGCATTTATTATTGCTGTCTTATTGAACTTGCTGTTGTTACCACAGTGAGACTCTATCATTTTTTTATTTGCATCACTCTAATCGCAATGTCCATTCTATTGTTCATAGGGTTTTCCAAAGCCTGTTATTTCAGAAATAGAGGGCCAATAATACTTCTTCCTAGTCTTTCTTAATCTGGGAGCTCCAGTTTAGTACAACATCTGACAGAGCACTGTACCCAAAAGTGCAAGTGTTAGACAAGCAAACATATACATATCTAAGCTATTAAGAGCAATAACATGCAAAGATACTTCCTCAATACAAAACTGACAGATAAATGATACCCTTAATAGCAAACTACAAAAAACAAACAAACACATATACATAATAGTACAAGTGTCAAGGACTCCCATATCAAAACAGCAGCATAAAGTCCAGAGAGCCTGAAGGTTGTCTGGCATGATCCACAGAAGGGTAACTGGTATCCCCAAATGAAGGGCCACTAGGTGAGCCCTATAATTATCCCCTAGCTCAGGCTCCAGTTGTGATTATTTGTCATCTGAGTGCTCACTGGAAAAGACAGTGGTCTGAGCCTTCTGGGGGGCTCCTGGTGAAACTACAATCAAAACCACACTAATAGTCAGGAAATCAAAAGATGACGTGCATTGGGAAAATATGTTGTCAAGGACCTCTCTAGAGTGCTGAAAAGAAACTATGTCATCCTACAGCTCCTGATCCAGACTATGATCTCCTCAGTTATTTGCTATGTATCTGAGAGCTGGACAATGGCAAAGGATGACAGAAGAAGAATCTATGCCTTTGAGTTATGGTGCTGGAGAAGAATATTGAACATATCACGGACTACCAAAAAAACAAACAGATCTGTCCTAGAAACTCTCTCACGTACTTTGGGCAAGTTGTAATGAGGGATAGTCTTTGGAGAACTACATTATCCTTGGAAGGGTGAAAGGTCAGTACAGGAGAGGGAGACCCTGGATGAGATGGATTGACACAGGGATTGTGTGTGACAATGGGGTCAGGTGCGTCAGAAATGGTGAGGTTTGTTCGAGATAGAGTAAGGTTCAGAACGGTTGTCCATAGGATCAATATGAGTCGTAGTTAACTCAACGCCCATAATAACAGCAAATAGTTAATGAAAGCTTTGTGGCCTGGGAGTTTCACTGCCAATCCAAAGGCATTTGGTATGAATCCAATAGTTGCTCTATAGGAGAAAGATGAGCCATCTCCTTTTGTGTAATTTACTGTTTCTGAAAACACTCTGGAAGCTCAAGTCATTTCTGGTTTGAAGGTACACAGTAGTAATAACAACAATAGTGTGCCAAGCCAAAACAACAATAGTGTGTCAAGCCAAAGGCATGCAGTTCAAATCTACTAGCTTCTCCTTGGGACAAAGATAGACATTCTCCTCCTGTGCGAACCCGGTGGAGGGTTACATACTGTCGAGTTGAAACCATCTACAAGTTGGCTCCAACTTGACAGTACAGAACAACAACAGTAATGATCTTGAACATTTATTCATGTATTTGTTGACAATTTTAATGCTTTTTTGTTGAAGAGTCTAGTCATGTCCTCTGCCCTTTGTAACTGGGTTGTTTATCTTTTATTTGTTTCTGTGTTAGAATTTTCTATAAATTTTAGAGATGAGTCCCTTGTCCAATATGTCATTGATAAATATTTTCTCCCAGCCTGTAAGTTCTTTTTTTTTCTCCTTTGGAGAAATCTTTTGATATACATAAATATTTCATATTGTTGTTAGGTCCTTTCGAATGACCCTATGAAAACAAACCTTAACAATGCCTCATCATGTATGGTCTCATCATTTCATTTTTAGAAAGTCTAAATCACCAAGTTGAACCTCTACTGATGATGCATTTTTAGTTCTATTTGATAGTTAGTTTGTTTGGCCATAGGTTGAAGCTTCTAAGTTTGTCCTATTTTTTATGCACTTTATAGTTTTAGGTTTTATGCTTAGGTCCTTGATCCATTTTGAGTTTAGTTTTGAGTATGGTGTGAAATATGAGTCTTGTTTCAACATTCAGAATATATTGCTGTTAGATACTGACAAGTCACATACAACTCATAGAGACCATATGAACAACAAAACTAAACCTTGTCCTATCCTGTGCCATCCTTATAATTTCTAACATACTCAAGCCTATTGCAGTAGTCACTGTGTCAATCCATCTGGTTGAGAATCTTCCTCTCTTCTACTGATATTTCCAAGCTTGAAGTTCCTTTCCATGGAATAGCCTCTTCTAACAACATGCCCAAAGTATATGAGACAAAGCTTTGCCATGTATGCCTCCAAGAAGCACTTTGACTACACTTTCTCCAAGACCTATCTTTTTGTTCTTTTGGCAGTCCATAGAAATTCAGTTCTCTCCTCCAACACCACAGCTCAAGATATCAATTCTTCTTTTGTAATTCTTATTCATTGTCCAGGTCTCAGATGTATTTCAAGTGATTGAAAAGAGCATCGAGTAAATGAAATGCACCTTAGTCCTCAATCTGACATCTTTGCTCCTCAATAATTCAGAGAGATCCCTGGCTGAAGACTTTCCCAGAGCTATACATCTTCTGATTTCCTGTTGGTACTTAGAGTGTTGATTGTGGATCCAAGCAAGATGAAATTGTTGACAGTCTCAAAGTTTCTCCATCTGTCATGATGAGTCCATTGGTGATAAATTTTGTTTTCTTTATGCTGAGGTGTAATTTATTTGTAAAGCTGTAGGTTTTTTATCTTCTGCATCCAAGAACTATCTTCCCCCCCCCCCCATTTAATGGATTTCCTTTCCTTGTCAAAGATCTGTTGCCAAGAGAAGGATGGATTTCTTTCTGGGTTCTCAATTGTATTTCATTTATCATCGGACCAGTTCCAAGTTTTCTTTTTAATACTATATCTAGATAATAGGTTTCTGGATTAGGTAGTGTAAGGATTTCCACTTTGTTTTTATTTTTCACTATCACTTTTCTTCTTTGCAATCTCTTTACTTTCCATATGAAGTCGATGAATACTATTCCCATCTCTTTGAAAAATGGATCACTAATACTTTGCAGATCACTGCAAGCATTATTGCCATTTTCACAATGTTAAACTTTTCAGATTCATGGTATATTTTTACATTTATGTTGAT
The DNA here is from genome assembly GCF_000299155.1 of Elephantulus edwardii. Classification (NCBI taxonomy): domain Eukaryota; kingdom Metazoa; phylum Chordata; class Mammalia; order Macroscelidea; family Macroscelididae; genus Elephantulus; species Elephantulus edwardii. The sequence goes on along the minus strand of NW_006400102.1, from coordinate 763,683 downwards.
CTCTCTGGTTTCTTTTAGTAGTGTTTTATTGCTTTCTTTGTATAAGTTTTTTGTGGTTTATTACTAAGTATTTCATCTTAGACAACACAGTCTGTGATTAGAAATGATTGGATAGCATGTGGTTAAGTAGGGGATAAGTAGGAGGCACATCACCATTTCTAATTTCCAAATTATCATGGAAATTCATGCCCTTGCAAAATACTGCATATGCCTCCTGGTCGTAGCCATGAGAAAGCATTTATCACCTCTACTATGGTTTACCTTGGCTAGTGCCTGAAAGCAGGGAATACCAGAAGAATGTCTATCTGTGTTTCATTGATTATGCAAAGGCATTTGACTGCGTAGATCATAACAAACTGTGGCTAACACTGAAAATGGGAATCCCAGAACACTTGATCGTTCTAATGAGAAACCTATACTAGGACCAAGAGGCAGACGTCAGAACAGAGCAAGGAAACACTGCATGATTCAAAATAGGGAAAGGCTTATGCCAGGGATGTGTCCTATCTCCATACCTTTTCAACCTGTATGCAGAAAAGATTATCCAAGAGGCTGGGCTCTATGAGGAGAATTGTGGCATCAGGATTAGTGGAAGATCTATTAACAATCTGTGTTATGCAGATGACACAACCCTGCTTGCTTAAACTGAGGCAGGCAGACCTAAAATGCTTGCTGCAGAGGGTCAAGGACTGCAGCCTTCAGTATGGACAGAGGTTCAATGTCAAGAAGACAAAGATTCTCACCACTGGACCAATTGGCAGCATCAGGATGGATGGTGAAGAGATTGAGATAGTTAACAACTTGAGTCTGCTTCGCTCCACAGTCAACCCTCTTGGCACCAGTAGCCAGGAAATCAAAAAACGTATTGCGATGGGAAAGTTTGCTGTTAGGGACCTCTCCAGGGTACTGAAGAGCAATGGTGTCACTCTGGAGACTAATACTAATAGTCTGATACAGACTATGGTCTTTGCAATCACTTGTTATGCATCAGAGAGTTGGACAATGACTAGGGAGGATAGAAGGAGAATTGATGCCTTTGAGCTGTGGTGTTGGAGAAGAGTATTGAATGCACCATAGACTGCTAAGAAAACAAACAGATTCAACCTGGAGAGGGTTAAACCAGGCTGCTCCTTGGAGGCAAGGATTCTGGGGCTTCGTCTGACATACTTTGGACATGTTGTAAGGAGGGAGAGGTCCTTGGAGAGGGACATCATGCTTGGTAGGGTGGAGGGACAGCACAGGAGGGGAAGGCCCTCTATGAAGTGGATTGATTCAGTGACTGGGGTAAATGGGATGGGTGTGTCAGAGGCAGTGCGATTGGCACAGGATAGAACAGGGTTTAGGGTTGTTGTACATAGGGTCACTATGAATCACAAGCGATTCGACGACAACAACAGTGCTGGAAAAGGTTATGTTAAAGAAGCCCATCTCAGACTGTACTGAGCCAAGTAGGACAACATAGATTCCCTTATCTCTTTATAAGACCTAGAATTCTGTGTCTCATTGTCAATGAGTGATGATGCCAAACATCACTGATTTGTCATAGCATAAATACTCTTAGATGACCACAAATGTATACTTCACTACTAACAGCACTTAATGGATGTGTGACCATTAATTTACTTTGGTAATTGTATGAATGGATAAAATACTGCATCCTTGTTGCCCTACCCTTGAGGAATGTGTTAGTGAATCTATATAAGACACATGCATTATCTGTGGTGGCTTAAGTGGCAATGAGTTCACTGCCAACCTAGTCACATGGTTCAAAACCACCAGCTGCTCCAAGGGAGAAAATTGGGCACTATACTCACATGCCATTTATAGCCTCTGAAAACTTACTGGAGGTTCAGCTGTGAGTCAGTTCCGACTCAACAGTTGTTGTTGTTGTTGTTGTTGTTATGTGCCATCAAAGTTGTTTGTGACCCATAGTGTCCCTATGTATAGCAGCTCTGAACCCTGCACTATCCTGTGCCAACTTCATTGTCTCTGACACACCTACCCCCATTACCTCAGACACTGAGTTAATCCATTTCATTGAAGGTCTTCAACTCTTATGCTGTCACTCCACCCTTCCAAGCACCATATCCCTCTCCAATGACTAGTCCTTCCTTGCAACATGCCTAAAGTATGTCAGAGGAAGCTTCAAAATCCTTGCCTCAAAGAAACAGCTTGGTTTCACCCTCTCCAGAATGAAACTGTTTATTCTCCTAGCAGTCTTCAATAGTCTCCAGCACCACAATTCTTCTATCATCTTTAGTCATTGTTCAGCTCTCTGATGTATAGAAAGTAATTGCAAACACCATGGCCTGGATCAGGTACACATAGGTCTCTGCACTGACATCATTGCTCTTCAGTAATCTAGAGAGGTCTCTGACAGCAGATTTTCCCAATACAATTCATCTTTTGATTTCCTGGCTGCAGGTAACAAGAGTGTTGACAGCTGGCTGTTAACAATCTCAAGCTCTTCACCATCTATGCCCAGTGACGAGGATCTTTGGGTTTTTATGTTGAGCTTCAATCCATATTGAAGGCTGTAGTCCTTGACCTTCTCCAGCAAATGCTTCAGGTTCTCCTCAGTTTCAGTAAGCAATGTTGACTCAACTCAACACAGCAATAAAAAGGGACATCAAATGCAATTTTTACTGGCATTTTAACCTTCTTATTACTGTTGTTCTCTCCTTGGCTCACTAGAAATAATGAAACAAATTGAAGCCCTGACAAGTTTTCCTAAACATGCCCTCATCAATAGTAGAGAAATCCTGCAGCTAACTATCAATTGCCAAAATTAAATAGATAAAGAAGGTTTTAAAGGTAGTTGTTCATAAACAAATGGCCCTGGACTTTCAAACATGCACTAAAGCCAAGACATGGGTTATAATCAACAGCAAATGTTACATCTATATGCCTGAATACCACCAGAAAATTACTGATTTATTAAACCACATAATAAAGCTTATGGAAGCTTTGGTGGCTTCGTAGTAAGGAATCATGCTGCCAACTTAAAGGTACATGGTTGGAATCCACCAGCTGATCCACCCGAGATGGATGGGCAATTTCGTCGCATTTAACTTACTACCTATGAAAACTTACTGGAAGGTCACCTAAGTTTCAGACAATCCTTGCCAGAGCCAACACTTTCAAGTGTGGAGGAGAGAAAGAACTGAGACTCCCATGGGGGAAAATCTCTCCATTTGAGCATCCTTGCTACCACAAGGCCATCCCAAGTGCCAAACAGGACAAGAGAGTTTGGGACAGAGAGCTACAAGCAGAGGAAAACTTTCTTAGCTGGCACACTGAACTCCGAGAAAGACAGCTGACATACCATATAGCCACTCCACAGACAATGGAGGACAACAGAGTTTGGGAAAATGTATTAGAATAAGTTGAGATTCCAACAGAGCTGCAAGGCAGACCAGAGAGAAGCTGAAGGACTTTAGGAAAGGCAATATGGAATATTGCAGACCCAAAGAATACTCCAAAATCAGGAAGGCAGAAGATACATTTTTATACGAAGGTAATCAAACAGCTATGGGAGAAGGTACAAATGATGGAAGAAATACAATGGAAGTCAGAAATAAAGGGAATATCCAGGAGATAAAGAACAAGAAGAAATACATTGATGTGGAATTATTTGAACAGTTACAGAGCAAGGTGAAAATGATGGAAGAAACAGTGGAAGCCACTACGAAAACAAATAATACAGACACAGGGAATCAGAAGAAAAGGAACTTGCGGGGAGCTCTGGTGGCCTAGTGGCAAGAAGCTGCACTGGAATCCCAGAGGTGCACGGTTCGAATCCAACAGATGCTCTGCCGAGGAAGGAGGGACAATCTACTCCTGTACCAGTTAGATCTGATTTGACGGTACACGCACACACACAAGTAATAAAATAAAAAGAAAAAGAAAAGGAACTTGCACATTTATGGAAGAAAATGCAAAAGTGGGAAAATGAATTTAAATTACACATAAAGAGGTAGCAGAGCGTAAAAAAAATCATCAGAATACAGAGAGGGTACAGATAACACAGTACTGGAAATAACAAAAATCAATGACAATGTAATCCAGAATATTAAGACAAAAATGGGAGAAGTGTCCAATACACTGGAGGGACAAAAAATTAGAACAGATGACATGGAACAGAAAGTCAGTGAGCTGGAAGAACCTCAGTAGAAACATGCTAGAAGAAAATTCAGAGATGAGAGGTAAAGAAAATATTAGAGTAGTGTCATGTGTGATGACGCCAAAAGGAACAACATACGTTTGATTGGAATTCCAGAATGCGAGAGGGACAGGGAAATCACTGAGAAAATCTTGGAAGCGTTACGAGTAGAAAACTTCCCAGGGAACATGAAGAATGGAGCAATCCATATTCAGTAAGCTCAGCAAACACCAAATGGACAAAGACATATCATAGAAAAATCCTCTAAAATAAATGATGTTGTTGTTATGTGCCGTCGAGTCATTTGAGACTCATAGCGAACCTATGTACAACAGCCCTAAACCTTGCTCTATCCTGTGCCAATCTCATTACCTCTGACACACCCATCCCGATT
>NW_006400102.1:757350-757877 GCF_000299155.1 Elephantulus edwardii | reverse complement strand
CAAGTGGTTGTTCTCCAGATTTCTTGGCACAACTTGGTGAGCACATCCAGGGCAGCATCTGTTAGCTGAAATATGTCAATTGGTATATGAAAATAAAAGCAGCATGAGAAAAACAAAGAGACACATAAAAAGGAAAAAAAGCTGGGTCATATGGAATTTCAATGTCCAGCTTTTTGAGGAAATGTCAAACTGCCTTTCAGAGTTTGTGCCATTTTACAATCCCACCAATAGTATATAAGAGTTCCTATCTCACCAAATCCTCTCCAGCATTATTTGCTCTCCTGTTAAACTTTTCCACTGTTAATGGAGTGAAATGGTATTTCATTGTGGTTTTGATTTGTGTTTCTCTTACTACCAGTGATTTGGAGCATTTTTTCATGTGTCTGTTTGCCATTTTAATATCTTCCTCTATGAAAATTTTCCTCATGTCTTTTGCCCATTTGTTTGTTGTTGTGTTGTTTAATGCCGTCGAGTCGTAGATGACCCATAGCGACCCTATGAACGAACAGCCTGAGCACTGCTCGTAC
>NW_006400102.1:754411-757018 GCF_000299155.1 Elephantulus edwardii | reverse complement strand
ACTCCAAAAGCTTGCGACGATTCCTGCACTCCCACCACCACACTCCTGAGCTCCCTAAATAAACTTCTTTCTAAGAAAGCGGCAGCACAAACCAGACAGTCAAGAACAGACTTTCCAGAACTGGGTACGTAACACAGATGGAACTGTGTTTACTTGGAAATCACTGTTCAATAAGTGGGACCAGTGCAATTGGATATTCTAATGAAAAATTATAATTCAACCCTATTGCACACTGTCTTGGGCTGGGTTTTACAGGGAGGCAAAACCAATGAAGCTTAGAGAAAGAAAGGAGAGGGAGAGTTACTCATCTCAGAGAAATGACTCCTGGTCTTGAGGAGGCAGGCATGTTCTAAAACCATGAGTCAGGTGTAGCTGTTGCTGAACCCAGGATTGACGGGTGACACAGAAGCCATTGGATCAAGTCCCATTAGGTCAGATGGCAATGAGCCAAGTGCAGTATCCAGGTCAAGCAAAAGGTTAGAGAGCGTGGCTGGAAGGTCTACATGCTGAATGAAGCCCTTGTAACTGACAGGATGCTCAGTAATTACATTGTATCGGTTTTCATCTTGGAAGTGGTTACATTATAACAGGATGAATAAGTTATAACTTAAATCAGGAAGCTTATCAAGTTGACACAAACATTAATCACTGCAGAAGCATGCAAACGATATAGACATAGAAATATACAGATATGTGTAAATTAGATTGTTGTTGTTATGTGCCGTCGAGTCGCTTGCAACTCATAGCGACCCTATGTATAACAGCCCTATACTCTGCTCTATCCTGTACCATTTGCACTGTCTCTGAGACACCCATCCCGATTACCCCAGTCACTGAATCAATCCACCTCATAGAGGGCCTTCCCCTCTTGTACTGTCCGTCCACCCTCCCAAGCATAATGTCCCTCTCTAAGGACTGGTCGCTCCTTACAACCTGTCGAAAGTATGTCAGACGAGGCCTCAGAATCCTTGCCTCTAAGGAGCCACCTGGTTTAATCCTCTCTAGGATGAATCTGTTTGTTTTCTTAGCTGTCCATGTTACTCTGCCCATTTAGTAATTAGTTTTATCAGTCTTTTCTTAGTGGAGGCCCAGGAGTATTCTGTAAACTTTGGTTATAAGACTCTTGTCTGTGATTTGTTTGTTTCCAGTCAGTAAATTTCTTTTTACCCTGTTTAAGAATCTTTGATGCACACAGAAATTTAATCTTTAGACGATCCTATTCATCAATTTTATCCTCTTCAGACTGTGTATATCTGGCTAATTTTGGCAGTCTCTTTATACCAAATACTAGGGTTTCTAACCTTGATTCCAGTTCATCTCATAAACTTTATGCTTTGGGGCTTTATTCCCACGTTTCTAGTCTACCTTGACTTGATTGTTGTGTATGGTATGTGATGTAGATTCTATTTCATATTTCTGCAGGTGAAGTACAGTTTTGCCCACACTATGATGAAGAGGTTGTCATTTTCCCATTTGATAGCTTTGATTTCCTTGTTGAATATTAGTTGACCATAGAGGTTTTTGTTGTTATGTGCCATGGAGTCTCTTGTGACTCATAGTGACATGTACAAGAGCCCTAAACAGTGCTCTATCCTGTGTCAACCTTATTGTCTCTGACAGACCGACTCCATTACCCCAATCACTGAGTCGATCCATCTCATCAAAGGTCTTTCTCGCTTGCACAGTCCCTGCATCCTCCCAAATGGGATATCCTTCTCCAAGGACCCGTCCCTCCTTGCAACACATCCAAAGTATGACAATAGATAGCTGGATCTATTTCTGCATTCTTAATTCTGTTCCATTGGTCTATGTGCCTGTATTTGTACCATTACCATGCTGTTTTGGTTACTACTACTGTGTAGTAGGTTTTGAGGTCAGGGAGTGCTATGCCTCCCACCTCATTTTTGTTTCTCAGAAGTGTTTTACTTATTTAGGGTCTCTTGCCTCTCCAAATTAATTTGACAATTTCCCTTTTGATCTCCTTGAAAAATGGAATTGTTATCTGGGCTGAGATTGCATTGAGCATGTAGATTGCATTTGGTAGAATTGTCATTTTTACAATATTGACTCTTCCTATCCATGAACAGGGCACATTTTTTCATTGCTTTAGGTCTTTTATTGTATCTTAAAGAAATGCTCTGTAGCTTTCTTTGTATAGGTCTTTTGTATCTCTACTTAGGTTCACTCCTGAGTATCTCAGTTTGTGGCTAGCTATTCTAAATGGCATTGCTTTCTTGACTTCCTTTTCGGAGTTCTCTTTGTTACCGTGGAGGATTCCTACTGATTTTTTAATATTAATCCTAGTCCAGTGAATACCACTATCATTCAGCACAAACAACCAGAGCCAAAGGAGGAGAAATAGATGATTTCTACCAGCTCTTACAGTCAGAGATCGATCGGACGTGCAATCAAGATGCATTGATAATAATGGGTGACTGGAACGCAAAAGTTGGGAACAGAGAAGAAGAATCAGTAGTTGGAAAATATGGGCTTGGTGACAGAAATGAAGGTGGAGATAGAATAATTGAATTTTGTACGATCAATGACTTATTCATTGCAAATACATTTTATAAGAAACATAAATGCAGGTTATACACATGGACTTCA
>NW_006400102.1:745257-747911 GCF_000299155.1 Elephantulus edwardii | reverse complement strand
AAGCAAACTAAAGCTGTGTACAATCTCAATCTCTTCACCATCCATCCTGATGCTGCCGATTGGTCCAGTGGTGAGAATCTTTGTCTTCTTGGCATTGAGCCTCAATCCATATTGTAGGCTGCAGTCCTTGACCCTCTGCAGCAGGTGCTTCGGGTCCTGTTCAGGTCTTCTCTAAATCTTTATTCTGTAGCTGATCTAATAACTCCTCATCAACATATTTTTTTTATTCTCTATATCTGAGGTATTCATTGGGAGTCCTTTTTTAAGAGAAGGAATATTTTGGTTTTGCAAGTTGGCTGAGGTGAATTGCTGCTTTCTTGACATTAAGTGATTCTTTTCTAACTAGTTACTAGGCTGTTGCAACTATAAAATTTCCCATTATATGACAATGTTTTATGAAATGCCTATATATTGCTACTTCCTTGGCCCTAGGCCCTGTGGGCCTTGGGTTGACAACCAGTGTTTCCCCAAAGTACCTTAATGACAAACCAAGAAGCCTTTTGGCCCATTCAGGAAATTACTTCTCTGCTTGCCTTGAGATGTGCTGGTTCTCCCTTCTGCTTGAGCTTAAGGAGTCCCACATGGTCAAGCTAGACAGCAGCGTTTCCCCAAAACTACCTTAATGAAACTACCAAGAAGCCTGTTGTACCCTTCCAAAAAGTGGCTTCTCTGACTGTCTAGAGGTGTCTCAGTCCTCTGTTCTGCTTGAACTTAAGGGTTCCCACGTGGTCTAGCAGGAAACCTGTTGTTCCTTTTCAGAACTGGTGTTTCTGCCTCACTCAAGCTGCTTCAGCTGTCCCAGTTGTCCCACTGCCTTCTACTTGAGCTTAAGGGGGTCCCATGTAATGTGGCTAAATTGCAGTGACCCCCCCCAAAAGTATTGTAGCTACAGACACACCATTTCCTGCTGCTCAGTGTCACCACTTCCTGATATATAGAATAGCCCACCAATTCTCTTTCTATCATCCCTAGTCATTGTCCAGCTTACTGATGCATAGCAAGTAATTGCAGAGATTATGCCCTGGATCAGGCACACTTTAGTCTCCAGATTGACATAATTTTTCTTCTGCAATCTGGAGAGGTCCCTGACAGCAAACTTTGCAGTGCAATTCATCTCTTGATTTCCTGGCTGCTGGTACAAGACTGGTAACAATCTCAATCTCTTTACCATCTGTCATGATGTTGCCATTAGCCCAGTGGTGAGAATCTTTGTTTTCTTGATGTTGGGTTTCGATCCATATTGAAGGCTGCAGTCCTTGATCTTCTCCAGCAAGAACTTCAGGGAGTACCTTTGAGGTAGAGAAACAGAAGAAATATAAAGATGATACGTTATTTGAACATCTACAGAAGAAGGCATGAACGATGGAAGAAACAATGAAAACTATTAAGAAACCAAACATTCTAGAGGCACAGAGTGAAAGGAAATATAATGATGAGGAGGAATTTCCACAACTATGGAAGAAAATGCAAAAGATGGAAGAAATAATTGAAACTATAGATAAAATGGTACAAGAACTTAAAGACTTATCACAAGAAAGAGAGGGTATAGTCAATACAATACTGGTAATAACAGAAATACATGAAAATGCAAACCACAATACTAGGGCTGAGATGGGAGAAGTGTCAAACATCATGGAGGGGGGCAAAGTAGAACAGAAGAGATGAATAAGAATGTCAGTGAGCTGGAAGAGAAGAACCTCAACAGAAGCATACTAGAAGACAAATCAAAGATGAGATGTAAAATAAAATGAAGGGAAAAAAGATGAGATGTAAAGAAAATGAAGAAAACACTAGAATCATGATGGATAACATTAAAAGGAACAACATTCAAAAGGCTTGATTCCAGAATATGAAAGAGACAAGAAAATCACTGAGAAAATTGTGGAAGAGGTTCTAATAGAAAAATTCCGAAGTAATATGAAGAATGGAGAAATCCATATTCAAGAAGTTCAGTGAAAAAAAAACTGTCAGTTCTCAAAAAACAAAAACAAAAAAAATCAGTTCTCAAAAAAAAAAAAACCAAACCTGTCAGTTCTAAAAAAAAAAAACACCTGTCAGTTCTCAAAAAAAAAAACCTGTCAGTTCTCAAAAAAACCCCTGTCAGTTCTCAAAAAAAAAAGAAGTTCCGTGAACACCACATAAACTTGACTCAAAAAGAAAAACGTCTAAATACATATAATCAAATTCTCTAACACAAAAGAAAAAGATAGAATTAAAAAAAAAAACAAAACAAGACAAAAACTAAAAAGAAAAACAAAGAGTCACCTAAAAAGGAAAAGTAATTAAATTAAGTTCTGTATTCTCTACAGAAACCATGTGGGCAAGAAGACAATGGGATGGCATATACAGAAAATTGAAAGAAAGCAATTGCCAACAGAGGAGCCTGTACCCAGCAAAGCTTTCTATCAAATATGAAGGAGAAATCACATCCTTTGCAGAAAAGATGGAATATAAACAATATTTTTCAAACAAGACCAAAAGTACAAGAACTTTTAAGGGAAGTCCTTCATGCAGAGACACCAAAGGAAAACCACAAAAACTGAAAAAGAAGCACAGAAAATGGCAACTATACAATCTAGTTTATCAATAATCAGATTCATGTGAATGGATTAAATGCATCAATCAACAGATGAATCAGGTAACATCACAACAGA
>NW_006400102.1:737004-738918 GCF_000299155.1 Elephantulus edwardii | reverse complement strand
AAGGAATGAAAACCCAAAATCCCTGTAAATGTTCATTAAAACTAATAAAATTTAATTTAAAAAAAAAAGAGAAAAAGAGTAACATAATGGATTAAAAAAATGCCCATCAATATGTTGTCTACAAGAGACATATCTAAGAAATGAAGTTAAATATAGACTTCAAATCAAAGCTGGAAAAAACATACCAAACAAATGGCATCCACAAAAAAACCAGGAGTGGTAATACTAATCTCTGACTTCAGAATGAAAGCCACCACAAAAGACAAGGAAGGACACTACATATGATTAAAGGCACAGTATATCAAGAAGATATAACCTTGGTCAACTCTATGCACCAAATGATATACCTTCTAAATACAGAAAACAACTGTTAACAGAACTGAAGAAAGACAGCACCAAAATAGTGGTAGAAGACTTTAACATGCCACTCTCACCAAAGGACAGGTCAACTCAAAAGAAACTTAACAAAGCTGCAAAAGATTTAAACTATACATTAAGCCAAATTGACCTCGTGGATGTATTCTGAATACTGTACTCAATTAAAATTCAATTTACTTTCTTCTCAAGTGCACATGGTACATTTTCCAGAATTGATCACATATTATGGCACAAAGAAGGCCTCAATAAATTAAAAACATTGAAATAATTTAAAAAATCTTCTCAGTCCACCATGCCATAAAACTAGAAATTAATCACAAGAGGATAAAGCTTACAAACCACCCATGTAGACGTTGAATAACAACCTGCTAGAACATAGTTGGGTTATAGAAGAAATAAAGAATGAAATAACACAGTTGTCCAAAACAAATGATAATGAAAATACAATATACCTATACCTCTGAGATGCAGGTAAGGTAGTCCTCAGGGGGAAGTTCGTAGCAATAGGCAAACACATAAAAAAGGAAGAAAGAAGCAAAGTTAATGATATAGGTCAACACTTCGATCAAATAGAAAAAGAACAAGAATCTAACCCCACACCTTCTAAAAGAAAGGAAAATATAAAAACAACAGCTGAAATCAATGGTATTTCAACAGAAAATTAATTGAAACTATCAACAAAACCCAAAGCTGGTTTTTCCAAAGGGTCAATAAAACTGGCAAGCTTGACAAAAGAATAAAAATAGAAGAGACACAAATAACTTGATTTAGGAATGACAGAGGTGACATCAGAAGAGAAACAGAGGAAATTAAACCAATAATATCAAAATATTATTGAGAAGCTATGCTCTGATAAATTTTAAAACCTAGAGGAAATGGAAAGGTTCTTGAAACTCAGGTCATATCCAGATTGACATGGATAGATGTAGAACACTTGAACAGACCCATCACAGAAGAAGAAATTGTGCGTGTCATAAAAAGACAACCCCACAAAATTATGTCAAATGCTAGAGGCCATAGAGCAACTGATTGATGGCTGCTGATGTTAGATGGTTCTTTGCTGAAAACAAAGAATATCAGAAGGATGTTTACTTGAGTTTTATTGACTATCCAAAGTTTTGACCGTGATAATTTATAGATGACAGTTGAGAAAAATAGTAGTCCATGAACACTTAATTATGCTCCTGAGGAACCTACACAAGGAGCAGCTGTTCAAACAAAGAGGGGATACTTTATGGTTTAAAATCAAGAAAACTGTGCATCAGAGTTGCATTCTTTCACCATATCTATTCAATCTGTGCTGAGCAAATAATTTGAGAACTATATACAGGGACTTCCGGCAGTTCTCTGCTGATGTGCTGTTCTAATCGTTTTTGGATAATTTTCAGTAGAATCATGCTTGCATGTGAAATCAATGACACTGTTCTGTAGTTTCCACACTCAGTTGGGTCACCCTTCTTTGGAAGGAACAAATATAGATCTCTTCCAGTCAGTTGGCCAAGTGGTTGTTCTCCAGATTTCTTGGCACAACTTAGT
>NW_006400102.1:730857-734679 GCF_000299155.1 Elephantulus edwardii | reverse complement strand
GTGACTGGGGTAATCGGGATGGGTGTGTCAGAGGCAGTGCGGTTGGTGCAGGATAGAGCAGGGTTTAGGGCTGTTGTGCATAGGGTCGCTATGAGTCGAAAACGACTCGATGGCACATAACAACAACAACAACATATGCAGGGAGCTTTGATGGTCTAGTGGATAGAGAGTTGTACTGCTAAGCCAAAGATAAGCAAAGAATTTCTAATCAACTAACTACTTTCAGGAAGAAATGTGAGCAATCTTCTCCCGTTTGCTTTACAGCCTCTAAAAACCCTCTAAAAAGTTAACTATGTAGTGCAAATGCATGGCTCATGTTCATAGGTCCTTGGTGAAAGAGCAGTGATAAGGATTTTTCTTTTCTTGATTTTGACTTGCAATCCATATTGAGGCTGTAATATTTTCTATTCTGTAGCAAGCATTTCAAGTCTGAAAATTGTGAGAATGGCACAGGTTTGGGTGAAGTTTTGTTCGGTTGTACAAAGGGTCTCTATGACTTAAAGTCAATGCAGTAACATGTAACAAAACCAGGGCATGACTAAAGTGCTAGAGAAAAAGAATGTCACTTTTAAAACAGAGGTGACTGACTCAGCTCATAGCATTCTCATTTACTTTATATACATGTGAATGTTGGACAATGAATAAGGAAGATCAAAGAAAAATTGATGTCTTTGAATTGTGATGTTAGCAGTGAATACTGAGGCATTCCAAAAGAACAAACAGATATGTCTTGGAAGAATTGAAATCAGAGTGCTTGTTATAAGAATATAAGATGATGAAACTTCACTTCACATTGTTCAAGCATGTTATCATGGAGAAGGACATCAGAGAATCTAAGAAAAAGATCAAAGTTCTCAAAAAGATGCTTTGACACAGTGACTGCAGCAATGGGTTTAAGCACCACAAAGATTGTGACATCGGCACAAGACCAGACAGAGTTTTGCTCTGTTGTACATAGGTCTCTATAAAATGAAGCCAACTTGACAACATCTAACAAACAAAACAGAATGATAGTACACATTTAGTGTTTTAGGAAATTGCTATGCTATTTTGCAGAGTGACTCTATGTTGTTGTCTATTGCTACTTGCAGTGTATTAGATATCTGCTTTTCTACATTCTTACCAGCATTTTGTAGTTTTAAAATATTTTGCTTTTTAAAAATTTAGTTGTTTTAATATGTGCATATTGATATCTCATCAAGACCTTAACCAACATGTAGCTTGCAATGCTGAACATCATATGTGTTTAGCTGCCACCCATGTGTATTCCTCAGAGAATGTCTATGTCTTTTGTCCACAAATTTTGGGTATGTTGCTAGGCGAGTCCTTGGAGGACTTCATGCTCATAAAGATAGAGGGATGGTGAAAGAGAGGAAGACCATTCAGGAGATAAATAGACACAGAGACTGAAGCAATGGGCTGAAGTTGTCGGAGATGATAAGGATGGTACAGGATAGCACAGAATTCAGATATGTTGTTTCTAGAGTTGTTATGAATCTTACTCAACTTGATAATACCTAACAATAACAACTTTTTACTGTTGTCACTTTTTATAACTGTTTATTGTGACAGGATTGGAGGAAGACTCATCAACAATTTGCATTATGCAGATGATGCAACCCTGCTTATTGAAACTGAGAAGGATCTGAAGCATTTGCTGTGGAAGGTCAAGGACTGCAGACTTCAACATGAATCAAAGTGCAACATCAAGAAAACAAAGATTGTCACCACTGGTCCAATTGATAGCATCATTATAGATGGTGAAGAGATTGAGATTGTTAACAACTTCAGTTTGCTCGGCTCCACAATCTTTGTATCAGCAACCAGGAAATTAAAAGATGAATTATATTGGGAAAGTCTCCTGTCAGGTACCTCTCCAGATTACTGAAGAATAATGATGTCATTCTGGAGACTAAGGTGTTCCTGATCCAGATCATAATCTTTGCAATTACTTGCTATATGTTAGAAAGCTGGACAATGACTAAGGAAGATAGAAGGAAAATTGATGTCTTTGCCCTGTGGTGCTGGAGAAGAGTATTAAATATACCATGGACTGCTAGGAGAACAAATAGGATAGTCCTAGAGAGGGTAAAACCAGGCTCCTTGGAGACAAGGATTCTGAAGCTTTGTCTGACATATTTGGGCGAGTTGCAAGAAGGGACCAGTCTTTTCAGAGGGACACTATGCTTGTGAGGGTGAAGGGACAGAGCAAGAGAGGAAGACCTTCAATGGAATTGATTGATTCAGCTACTGAGTTTGTGGGGGTAGGTGTTTCAAAGACAATAAGGTTGGCATAGGATAGAGCAGAGTTAGGGCTGCTGTGCATAGGGTTGCTATGAGTAGCAAATGACTTGAAAGCACATAATAACAATTATGACCTGAGTCATAATTGATTAACTTAATTGATAACATAATTGATAAACATAATTGATAACAGATAAAACTGGTTTCCATTCAATAGTTCATGTTTCCAATCATGTATTACAATTCCTACGTTGTAGAGGTATATCTTTCCATCTCTCCCTTGTTTTTCTACTTTGGTTCTTCCTTTCTTATCTGTTTCTGCCTTCTGGTTTTATCTCTTTGCACATATCATGCTTTTGATCTTTTATGGTCCATTGTTCATTTCTTTCTGGTGTTATTAGACACTTTATGAAGATTATTTAAAAATGCCTTATACCTGAGACTTGGACGTGGAACCTCCTAAACTGTGAGACTTATCTTTCAGCTTGTTGTAGTGGGGATTTGATCTGCATATTGCTAATTATTACTTTGTAGTTTGGATATCTCTAGTCTTGCTCACTTATCATAGTTCCAATTTGTATTGTACAACACTTCCCTGTCAGTTTGCTGTACTGAGGTAACTTGTGGGTTGCTGTGATATTGAAAATGGTGCCACTGATTGGCCAAATGCCAGACACTCATAATGAACAGGTTTCAGTGGAGCTCGCAGATTAAGACTATCAGGAAGCAGGATTGGCCATCCGCTTCTGCAATAGCAGACCTCTAAAAACCTCATGAACAATAGTAGAACAAAAAACAAAAAGAGACCTGGTTAAATGGAAGAATATACCATGCTCATGGATAGGAAGACTCAATATTGTGAAAATGACAATTCTACCAAAGGCAATCTACAAGTGCAATGCAATTCCAGTACAAATACCAATTTTATTCTTCAATGAAGTGGGAAAAGCAATTTCCAATTTCATCTGGAATGAAAAGAAACCCAGAATAGATAATGCGCTCCTAAAAAAACAGAAACAAGATAGGAGGCTCTCATCCTTATCTCAAATCTTACTACACAGCTGTGGTGGTCAAGGCAGCATGGTACTGGTATAGTGACAGACACATAGATCAGTGGAATAGAATTGAAATCCCAGAAATCTTAGCTCATCTACCCAGGGTCAACTGATTTTTGACAAGGAGACAAAATCAGTTAAGTGATGAAATGAAAGCCTCTTTCACAAATGGTGTTGGTAAGATTGAAAAACTATCTATAGAAAACTCAAGTGAGACCTCACACCATACACAAATACCAACTCAAAGTGGATCAAGGATCTAGAAGTAAAACCAAGAACTATAAACTTCATCAGAGAAAAACTTAGAACTCTATCAACCTTAATCCGCAACATGAACAGCATTCCAAGCATCGTGGAAAAACCTACAACCAGGAGAGAATAAAACAGCTGACCTTCTAAGAATCCCTATGCACATCAAAAACCTTCAACAGTTGACCTCTGATTACTGCTTTGGCTGCTTCCCAGAGGTTTTGGCAAGTGGTGTTTTCATTGTCATTAGTTTCAAGAAACTTTTTAATTTCAT
>NW_006400102.1:725005-725927 GCF_000299155.1 Elephantulus edwardii | reverse complement strand
TTATAGAAAAAAAAACCTTCAACAGGGTAAAAAGGAAAGCTGCAAACAGAGAGAAAATATTTGGTAATGACATATCTGAAAAGGAACTATTTTCTAAAATGTATAAAATACTTCAGCACATCAACAAGAAAAAGGTGAACAACCCATTCTCAAGAGAAATGATCTAACAAAATGTGGAAATTACCAAACAATATCACTAGTATCACATGCAAGGAAAATACTGCTAAAGATCATTCAAAAATGACTAGAATGTTACACAGAGAACTGCTGAAGGTCATTCAAAAGTTGCTAGAAGAGTACACAGAGAGAAAACTGCCAGAAGTTCAAGCTGGTTTTAGAAAAGGTGTGACACCAGGCATATCATTGTTGATGTCACATGGATCCTGACTGAAGCAAAGAATACAGAAGAATGTCTATTTGTGCTTTACTGACTATGTCAAGGCATTTGACTGTGTAGATCATAACAAATTATAGCTAACAAAAAGAATGGGAATCCAGAACTCTTAGTTTTGCTCATATGAAATTTAGACCTAGACCAAGAGGCTATTGTGTGAACAGAGCAAGAGCTCTACATGGTTAAAAATTAGGAATGGTTTGTGTCAGAGTTATATACTTTCTCCATTCCTATTCAATCAGCATGCCGAGTAAATTATTTTAGAAACTGGACTCTGAGAAAAAGAATGTAACAATAGGATTGAAGAAAAACTCATCAATAATCTGTGTTATGCAGATGACACAGCCTATTGTTGAAAGTGAGGATTGAAACAGTATTTCAAAAATTAATCTTGGGGAGCTCTGGTGGCCTAGTGGCAAGAAGCTGCACTGCAATCCCAGAGATGCGCAGTTTGAATCCACCAGATGCTCTGCTGAAGAAGGAGGGACAATCTCCTCCTATACCAGTCAGATCTGATTTGATGGTACA
>NW_006400102.1:720243-724905 GCF_000299155.1 Elephantulus edwardii | reverse complement strand
AAAAACTTAGTCTTCAAAAAAATTAGTCTTCAATATGGATTGCATCTCAATGTTAACAAAACAAAAATCCTCTCCACTCAACTGATAGGCAACATCATAATGTTGTTGTTGTTGTGTGCCATTCCTTTGCAATAAATAGTGACCATTTGTACAATAGCTCTGAATCCTGTCCTATTCTGGGCCAATATCACTGTCTATGACACACCTATACCCATTTTCCCAATTATTATGTCAATTCATTTTATCTGGGGTCTTCCTTTCCTGCACTGTCCTTCCACCTTTCCAAGCACTTTCCAAGGACTTTCCAAGTCCTTCCCCAAGGTCTGGTCCCTCTTGGCCCCATGCTCAAAGTATGTGAGATGGAACTTCAAAATCCTTGCTGCCAAAGAACAGCTTGTTTTCACACTCTCCAGGACAGACATTTTTGTTCTCATGGCAGTCCATGGTATGTTCAATACACTTCACCAACACCATAACACAAAGGCATCAATTCTTCTATCATCCTTATTCATTGTCTAGCTCTCTGATGCATAGCAAGTAATTGTGAAGACCATGGTTCAGAACAGGAGCACTTTACTGTCTTGGCTGACATCATTGCTCTTCAGTACTCTGGACAGGTCCTTGACAGCACATTTTCCAAATGCAATTAATTTTTTTATTTCCTGGCTGCTGGTAACAAGAGTGTTGATTGTGGAGCCAAGCAAACTAAAGCTGTTAACAATCTCAATTTCTTCTCCCCCTCTCATGTTGCTGCCAACTGGCCCAGTGGTGAGAATCTTTGTTTTCTTGATGTTGAGCTTCAATTCATACTTAAGGCTACAGTCCTTGACCTTCTACAGCAAATGCCTCAAGTGCTCTTCAGTTTCATCAAACTAGGTTGTGTCATCTGCATAGCTCAAGTTGTTGATAAGTCTTCCTCCAATCCTGGTGACACATTTCTCCTCAGAAATTCCAGTCTTATAAGATTGAAAAGGTATGGAGATAGGATGTATACCTGATGCACATCTTTTCTGATTTTGAACCATGCTACGTTTGCTTGTTCTGTTCTGTTCTGATGACTGCTTTCTGGTCCAAGTACAGGTTTTGCATAAGTACAATTAAGTGTCTGGGATTCCCATTCTTCTCAAGGTTATGATCCACACTGTCAAATGCCTTTGTACAGTCAATGAAAGATTATGCTAGATGGAGAAAAGACTGAAACTGTCAATAATTTTATTTTATCATACTTAGATCTACAATCAAAGTTTGTACCAGCAAGCAGGAGATCAGAAGACATACTGCAATTGGAAAATCTTTGCTTAATGACCTCTCCAAATTTTTGAAGAGCAATGATGTTAGTTTAAGGACTAAAATGAGCCTGATTCAGGTCATGGTCTTTTTAATCACTTGTTATGCATCTGAAAGCCAGACTTAAGTATGACAGAAGAAGAATTGATGCCTTTGAACTTTGGTTTTGGAGAAAAGTACTAAATATTCCATAGACTGCTTAAAGAACAGATAAATCTTGGAGAAGGTGTAGCCAGAGTTCCTGGAGGCAAGGATGAAAAAGCTTTGTCTTACATACTTTAAGCATGTTGCTAGGAAAGGTCCTTAGAGGGACACCACTCTTGGAAAGGTGGAAGGACAGAGAAGAAAATTAACACCATCAACCAAGTGGATTGACACAGTGACTGCAGCAATGGGCTTGAGTGTATCAGAGATTAAGAGAATGACACAGGATAGGACAGACTTCAGATCTGTTTTTTATGGGGGCACTATGACTTGTAGTCAATTCAAAGGCGCAGGTCTGTCTGTTGTTTGACTGGAAGTTGAATCTTCAAGTTAAGAGTTTGTGAGCCCCACAAGGATGTATTATACTGGCAAGCACAATTGAATAACTGTGAATTTTGTTCATATTTTCTTCCTACTCTATCATGACTTTCTACTGTGATCCCCTTCAATAGCAACAATGCTAGTCACCTACTATCTTCTAAGGTTATAGAAACTGAAGTTCTCTACAGATGAATGTGGTTCATTGATTTTTTTCATTTAATAGTCTTTTTTTTCCTTCATACTTCTTTGTTTTGAACTGAGAAGTCAAGAATCATAGTTTAGGTGGCCAATTGCAAGCATTTAAAATTCAAGTTACTAACCAAATAGTATGGAGTTGTTCTTTTTTAGATTATGCTAAAGAATTTTACTTTCATGTCTCCAAGACAAGGTCTCAAACTCACAGACCCAGCAAACTATTTCCCTCAAGGTGTTTGTTTTACCATCCTTCTCAATTTGCTCTACTATGTACATAGATCTGTTTACAGCACATGTTTATGGATATAGTTTCTTTTGCCTACAGTGTCCATTGTGCCTATTAGACTATGTATCCAGTAGATCATTGTTCATTCTCAATGATAATGTCAGATTGTGTATGAAATAATACTTACCTTTGTTACCTGTAAATCTTGAGCACTTCTCTGACTTTCTTTTTCTTAATAGCATTGTGTTAATCACACCCTAATTGTGTACTGCTTTTCGTTCATGCAATTTAACGTGTTAACTTATCTAGTTAGAGATTTTTTTTCTCCCTTCCCTTTCCATTCCTGATAATCCTCAAAGAAACTTTCTAAGTATGTAAACCTGTCCTTAACTTTTTCTTTAAAAAAATATTTTTTTAATTGTGATTTTAACAAAAGTTTGCCAACAGGTTTAATTTCCCCTCACTCATTGCTCCACGTCTATCTCTCTCTCCCTTTCTTTTCCCTTCCCCAGTCCTCTTTGCAATGTACCCCTTGTTCCAGATTGTTATCATACCCATAGTGCCTAAGCATACATTCCTTTTTAGACAGTCCTTCCCCACATCTGCTACAGTGCATTGTTCATTATCTATCCATTCTTTTCCATTCTTCCTCCACCCCAATGTCAGTCCTATTTTATAACAGCAGAGTTACGCAGTATTTGCCCTTTTGTGACTGAGATATTTCACTCAGTATACTGTCTTCAAACTCATCCATATGTGTAGTGTTTTTAAAACTCATCATTTTTCAGTGCTGTGTAGTATTTCATTGTGTGAATGTACCATAGTTTTTCTATCCATTCCTTTATTGATGGGCACTTGGGTTGCTTCCAACTCTTTGCTATTGTTAATAACACAGCAATAAACATGAGTCATCTGTTTGAGTCGTGGCTCTGGTTTCATTAGGGTATATTCCCAGTAGTGGAATTACTGAGTCTATTTCCAACTTTTTGAGACAGCACCAGACTGCCTTCCATAGTAGATATACCATTTTATATTGTTATCCACAGTTAATAAGAATTCCAATCTCCCTACTGTCTCACCAGAATTTGTTTGCTTCGCTGTTAAACTTTGCTATTGTTGCTAGAGTAAGATGATATTTCATAGTTGGTTTTAACTGCATGTCTCTGATATGTAGGCATTTTTAACATTTTTCGTATTTATTTGCCATCTGAATTTCTTGTTTTGTGGTCTATTCCTATCTTGTGTCCATTTTGTGATTGTGATTTTTACATTTTCTTGTTGAGGTGGTGGACTAGTCTGTAAATTTTAGATATGAGTCCCTTATCACGCCATTGCCAATATTTTTTCCTAGTCTGTGGATTTTCTTTTTATCCACTTGGAGAAATTTTTGACGTGCATAGGAACTGATTCTTAGAAGGTCTCCATCTATTTTACATCTATTTTATTCTCTCCTAATTGTAGGTTTTTCATGATGCTTGAAAGTTTGTGCATGTTGTAGATTAGTAGTTTTGGAGTTGTTCCTAGCTTTTCTGTGATGAATTTTATACTCTTTGATTTTGCTCCTAGGTCCCTGATCCACTTTGAGTTGGTTTTTGTGTATGGTGTGTATGGTGTGAGGTGTGGGTCTTGCTTGAGCTTTCTGTAGATGCTTTTTCCAATATTGCCAACACAATTTATTAAAAGATGTTGCCATTTCCCCACTTAACTGATTCTGTCTCCTTGTAAAAAAAAAACATAGGTAGATAAGTTGATTTCTGGATCCTCAATTCTATTCCGTTGATCCATGTGTCTGTTGCTGTACCAATACCATGCTGCATAATAGGATTTGAGATCAGGGCGTGTGATGCCTCCTACCTTGTTTCTCTTTCTCAGTCGTGCTTTGGTTATTTGGGGACTCTTTCCATTCCAGACAAAATTAGAAATTACCTTTTCTATCATGTTGAAGAATGGAATTGATATCTGTATTGGAATTGCATTGAGCTTGTAGATTGCCATTGATAGAATTGTCATTTTCATGATATGGAGTCTTCCTATCAATCAACTTTAAATATTCTTTCCTTTCTCTAGGTCTCTTTTTGTTTCTTGCAGTAATGTTTTGTCATTTTCTTTGTGTAGGTCTTTTGGGCCTCTATTTAGGCTTGCTTCTAAACATTGTCATTTGTATTGTTTTTCTTCACTCCATTTCTATATTCTCTTCGTCACATGATATTAATGTGTACTTTAAATCCAGCTGATCTTTGTATGCTCATGTTGTATCTTTATACTTTGCTGAATTACATGTCCAGTAGTTTTCTTGCTGAATCTTTGGGGTTTTCTAAGTATACAATCATATCATCTACATACAGAGATAGTTTTACCTCCTCTTTTCCAATTTGTTTTTTTTCTCTATAATTATATTTTATTAATTTTCATAAACATTTACAGAGATT
>NW_006400102.1:715469-716594 GCF_000299155.1 Elephantulus edwardii | reverse complement strand
GTCTTCTCTCTCTTTTCTTTTGTGAGTTTTGCTAGTGGAGTATCGATTTTGTTGACAAAACTAGGAGTTGGTTCTCTTTTCCAATTTGTATACCTTTTATTTTCTTCTCTTGCCTTATTGCTTTCTCCAAGACTTCCAAAAAATATTGAATAGAAGTGGTGATTGATCGTGGGCATTCTTGCCCAGTTTTTGTTCTAAGGGGAAATGCCTTTAATCTCTCTCCATAGAGAAAGTTGTTAGCTCTTGGTTAGTGTATATACTTTTCACTATGTTGAGGAATTTTCCCTCTATTCCTATTTTGTTGAATGTTTTAATCAGGAAGGGCTATTGAATTTTGTCAAAGACCTTTTCTGAATCAAGTGATACGATCATGTGGTTCTTGTTCTTCTTTCTTTGCTTTGTTAATGTGATGAATTACATTGATTGTTTTCCTTATGCTAAACCATTCTTGCATACTACTTATGAATTCTACTTGATTGTGATGAATTTTTTATACACTATTGCATTATATTGGCCAGGTTTTTGTTAAGGATTTTTTCATCTATGTTCATGAGATATGTTGATCTACAGTTTTCTATTTTGGTGTTGTCTTTACCTGACTTTGGTATCAAGGGTATATTTGCTTCATAGAATGAGTCTGGGAATATTCTATCTTTTTCTATATTCTGAAATTCTTTATGTAAAATTGGTGACAGATTTCTCTGAATGTTTGCTAAAACTTACTGGTAAAACCACCTGGTTGAGGGCTTTTTGTTTTGTTATTGGAAGTTGTTTTATGACCTGTTCAATTTCTTCTTTTATAATGTGTCTGTTTAGGTGTTCTATTTCAGTCTGTGTCGGTATGAGTGAGTTGTGAGTTTCTAAGTATTTATCCTTTTCCTCTAAGTTTTCATATTGTTGGAATATAGTTTTTAATAAACTTCCATTATTAACCATTTCCCCCTCAGTTGATTCTGTTATGACATTGCCCCTTGCATCTCTTATTCAGGTTATTGTGTCTTCTCTTCCTTTTCCTTGATAGTTTTGTTAGTCAAATTTGTCAAATTACTGACCTTTTTGAAAACCAACTTCTGGTCTTGTTGGTAGTTTCACTTGTTTTTCTGTTTTCTTTTTTTTCCTATAATT
>NW_006400102.1:696561-715078 GCF_000299155.1 Elephantulus edwardii | reverse complement strand
ACATGTTCATATCCTTGAAGATGTATCATGGGGGTGTTGCAACCTAGAAGACACAAATTTGACTAACAAGTTAGTCTTATTTCTGCCCTAATTTTTATGATTTTTTTTTAGGTTATTGGACTTCCTTACTGTTCTTTTTCTATTGTTTGGAGATATTAAGTTAGTAATCTATTTTCTTTCTTTCTTCCCTTCTCATGTGTTTGCTTATTGCTATGAGGTGAGCTCTAAATACTGCTTTGGTAGTTTTCCTGAGGTTTTGGTAAGTTGTGTTTTCATACTCTTTGTTTCAAGAAACTTTTTTATTTCATCTATTACTATTTTATTTCCATTTTTAAAAATTTCTTCTATTATATTCAAGTGGAGTGTTGTTTGGGTTCCATGTACATTTTTTTCCCTTTGTCCTCTTGTTATTGATTTCCAATTTTGTAGCATGGTGGTCTGAGAAAATGCTTTGCATTATTTTGATATTTATTGAAGCTTGCTCTGTCACCTACAGTATGTTCTATTCTGGAGAATGTTCTGTGCACACTGGAGAAAAAGGTGCACAAAAATTTTTGGAGTGCATTAGCCTATACATATCTATGAGATCAAGTTGGCTTAATTCTTCAGCATCTTTGTTGAATTTCTTTCTGGTAGTTCTATCTTTCCTTGAGAATGATGTATCAAAATCTCCTACTACTATTGTAGTGTTGACTCTCTCTTTTTCAAATTCTATTAAGATTTGCTTTTGCATTTTGCAGGTCTATAATTTGGTGCATGCTGTTGTGTGCCACCAAGTCAGACCAACCCATAGCTGACACTCCAGAGGGTTTTCAGAGGAAGTAAATTGAACGGGAGGAGACTGCACATCCTTCTCCCATGTATATTTGAATCACGTGCATTTAAAACTGCATCACCACAGCTTTTTACCAGTAGGCCTTGGTTGTGACTTTTCGTTCTGTGGACCTTGAATCATATAGTTTCCTTCCTTGACCTTTCTCATAGTTTTTTTTTCTAAAATCTCTGTTATCAGAGATTAGTATTGCTACTCTTACTTTTTTAAATTAATTTAAATGAAAATTTACAGACTTTGGATTTCCATTCATTCATTGTTGCACTTTTCTCCCTGCCCACTCCTCCCCCCAGTACACTCTTCTCTTTGAAAAGTAGAAGTTTCCCCATTGTTTTACAATCCCTCACCCCACTTCACTATGCAGCCTTTGTTCTGGACTCCTGTCATGACAATAATACCTAATCACATATCCCTTTTAAACCGTTTTCTCCCTCATCTGTTTCAATGCAGTATACAGCACAATATTTATCCCGTCTTTCTCAGTCTCTCCCCAATCCCGATGTCAGTGCTGTTTTACAACAGTGGCACTATGCAGTATTTGTCCCTTTGTGACTGAGATATTTCACTCAGCATAATGTCCTCTAGGGTCACCCATTTTTAATAATGCTGCATAGGTTCCTTGCTTTTCAATGCAGAGTAGTATTCCATTGTGGGAATATACTATAGCTTCTCTGTCCATTTGTTTGTTGCTGGGCATTTTGGTTGTTTCCACCTCTTTGCTATCGTGAACAAAACCATGATAAACATGGGTGTGCATATATGTTTGTATGTCAGTTATGGTCTCTTTGGGGTATAATCCCAGTAGTAGAATTGCTAGGTCAAATGGTATTTCTATTTGCAACTTTTTTAGAAGGCTCCACACTGCGTTCCACAGTGATTGCACCATTTTACACTTCCACCAACAATGAATAAGGGTTCCAGCTTCTCCACAAACTTGCCAGCATTTGTTGCTTGCTCTTCTGTTGAATTTTGCTATTCTGACTGAGGTGAGACGATATCTCATAGATATCTCTTATCATCTCATAGATGATTTGCATCTCTCTTAGAGCTAGGAATTTTGAACATTTCTTCATGTGTTTGTGGGACATCTGAATGTCTTCTATGGTGAAGTGTCTGTTCATATCCTGTGCCAATTTTTCAGTCTTATTGTTTACCATAATCTTGTTGTGGTGCTCAAGTATTTTATAAATTCTAGATATAAGTCCCTTATCTGACATGTCATTACCAAATACTTTTTCCCAGTCTGTGGCTTCTCTTTTTACCTTTTTGGAGAAGTTTTTGGATGTGCATAGGGATTTGATTCTTAGAAAGTCCCATTCATCTATTTTATGTCTTCCTGGTTGTGGATTTTTCAGATACTTGAAAGACTGTTTATGTTGAGGATTAGAACTTCTAGAGTTCGTCCCAGCTTTTATTTAATGAAGTTTATAGTCCTAGGTCCATGATCACCTTGAGTTGGGTTTTGTGTATGGAGTGAGCGGTGGATCTTGCTTGAGTCTTCTGCAAATAGTTTCCCAATTTTGCCAATGCCATTTGTTTAAAAGGCTGTCATTTCCCCACTTAACTGATTTCATCTCCTTGCCAAATATCAGTTGACCATAGGTAGATGGGCTGATTTCTGGGTTCTGAATTCTATTCTATTGGCCTATGTGTCTGCCATTGTACCAGTACCATGCTGTCTTAACTACCACAGCAGTGTAGTAGGATTTGAAATCAGGGAGTGAGATGCCTTCTATCTTTTTTTTTCTGTTTTTATGGAGTGCTTTGCTTATTTTGGGCTTCTTTCCATTCCAAATGAAACTGGAGATTGCCTTTTCCATCTCCTTGAAGAATGGGATTGGTATTTGTATTGGGATTGCATTGAGTGTGTAAATTGCCTTTGGTAGTATTGCCATTTTCACAATATTGAGTCTTCCTACGCATGAGTAAGGGATATTCTTCCACTTCTCAAGATCTCTTTTTGTTTCTTGTAGTAATGAGTTGTAATTTTTTTAATAGATCCTTTGTGCTTCTGGTTAGATTTACTCCCAAGTATTTAATCTTGTGATTCACTATTGTGAAGGGTATTGTTTTTCTTAGTTCTGGCTCTGTATTCTCTTTGTCACGGTAGAGAAATGCAACTGATTTTTGTATGTTGATCC
The DNA here is from genome assembly GCF_000299155.1 of Elephantulus edwardii. NCBI lineage: Eukaryota > Metazoa > Chordata > Mammalia > Macroscelidea > Macroscelididae > Elephantulus > Elephantulus edwardii. The sequence goes on along the minus strand of NW_006400102.1, from coordinate 712,105 downwards.
TGTATCCTGCCACTTTGCTGAATTGGTCAACTATGTCCAATAGTTTCCTTGCTGAATCTTTGGGGTTTTCTAGGTACACTATCATAACATCTGCATAGAGAGAAAATTTTACCTCTTTTTTGCCAATTTGGATGCCTCTTACTTCCTTCTCTTGTCTTATTGCTATCACTAAGACTTCCAATACAATATTGAATAAGAGAGGTGATAGTTGGCATCCTTCCTTAGTTCTTGTTCATAAAGGGAATGCCTTTAACCTCTCTCCATTGAGAGCAATGTTGGCTCTTGGGTTTGCATAAATACTTTTTATTATATTGAAGAAATTCCCCTCTAATCCTATTTTATTGAGTGTTTTCATCAGGAAAGGGTGTTGGATTTTGTCAAAGGCCTTTTCTGCAACAATTGATAGGATCATGTTCTTTGCTTTGTTCTTGTAATGAATCACATTAATTGTTTTTCTTATGTTGAATCATCCTTGCATACCTGTTATGAATCCCACTTGGTCATGGTGAACTATTTCTTTGATGTATCATTGAATTCTATTGGCCAGTATTTTATTCAGAATTTGCATCTATGTTCATAAGAGAGATTGGCCTATAGTTTTCTATTTTGGTGGTGTCCTTTTCTGGCTTTGGTATCAAGGATATGTTTGCTTCATAAAATAAATCTGGGAGAACTCCATCTTTCTCTATTTCCTGAAATAGTTTGTGTAGAATTGGTAACGGTTCTTCTCTGAATGTTTGATAAAATTCACTTGTAAAACCATCTGGTCCAGGGCTTTTGGGGATTGGAAGTTGTTGTATTACCTTTTCAATTTCTTCTTTTGTAATGGGTCTGTTGAGATGTTCAAATTCGGTTTGTGTTAGTTTAGGTAGGTTGGGCATTTCTAAGTATTTGTCCATTTCCTCTAGGTTTTCATATTTGTTTAAGTATATTTTTTTCATAATGCTTTAATGTTAGCTTTTTTTATTTTAGTTGATTCTGTTGCTATGTTGCCTGATTCATCTCTTATTCAGATTATTTTTGTCTTCTTCTTCTTTTTGTTTGTGAGTGTTGCTAAAGTTTTGTCAATTTTATTGACCTTTTCAAAGAACCATCTCCTAGTTTTGTTGATAGTTTGAATTGTTTTTAGATTTTCTATTTCATTTCTTTCTGCTCTAATTTTTATAATTTCAGTTTTTTAGAGGGTGTTGGGTTTTCTTGCTGTTCTTTTTCAATTTGCTGGAGATGTTGAGTTAGAGAGTCAGTGGCCAATTTTTCCTGCCTTTTGATAAATTGACCTCTGATTACTGCTTTGGCTGTTTCTCAGAAGTTTTGGTAAGTTGTGCTTTCTTTGTCATTTGTTTCAAGAAAATTTTTAATTTCATTTTTCATTTCTTCTAGTACCCAGTCATGTTCAAGCAAGGTGTTGTTCAGCTTCCAAATATATGGTTTTTTTCTTCTTTGTCTTCTTGTTATTAATTTCCAATTCTGTAGCATTATGGTCTGAAAAGATGCTTTGTATTATTTCTACGTTTTTTAATTTATTGATGCTTGCCTTGTGACCCAGAATGTGATCTATTCTGGAGAACGTTCCATGCACATCAGAGAAGTTGTTCTATTGTGTGAGTGTACCATAATTTCTCAATCCATTAGTTTGTGGTTGGACATTTGGGCTGTTTGCATGTTCTTACCATGCTGAATAATGTTGCTATGACCATAAGTGTTCAAATCTCTGTTTCTGCCTCAGAATTCATTTTCTCGGGATATATTCTATGCAGTGGAATAGCTGGATCATATGGAATTTCTATGTTCTGTTTTTAGAGAAAAAGTCAAACTGCCTTCCAGAGTGGTTGTACTATTTTACAATCCCACCAACAATGTATAAGAGTGCCTATGTAGCCGCATCCTCTGCAACATTAATTACTTGATGTTCTGCTAAACGTTGTCACTGCTACTAGAGTGAGATGATATCTCATTGTGGTTTTTATTTACATCTCTTTTATTGTCATTGAGTTGGAGCATTTCTTCATGAATGTCCTCCCCTGTGAAAAGTCTTTCCCTGTCTTTTGCCAATTTTGTAATTCAATTATCAGTCTTCTTCTTTTCTTTTATTATTATTAAATTTTATTCGTTTTAATGAACATGTACAGAGATTTTGAGTTTTCATTCATTCATTGTTGCACTGTTTTCTCCACCCTCCTCCCCAGTTCGTTCTTCTTCCCCCCCCCCATGTCTGTTTTAATTGTCCAGTTGCCACAGTGCTTGTCAAAGCCAGTTCTGATTAATCTCCTTTGTCAGTGTGTCCCTTGCCATTCCCTATCACTCCTCCCTGAGAGACTTCACCCTGATTCATAAGGAAAAGGGGATGGCGTATTCTCTTAGCTACTTCCTGCTGAAAAGGGACGCTGTGGGTTTCTTCTTGTGGAGGCCATGTATAATTCTGTAAACTTTCTTGATGAGACCTTTGTCTGAGATGGTATTACCAAATGTTTGCTCCCAGTCAGTAGATTTTCTTTTCACCCTGTTGGGAAAAGGTTTTGATGAGCCCAGAGATTTAATCTTTAGAAGGTCCCATTCGTCAATTTTATTCTCTTCAGACTGTGGCTTTTTGGCTGTATTTTGTAGTCCCTATATACCTTAGATTAGGCCTTCTAAGGTTGGTCCCAGTTTGTCTCTTATGAGCTTTATGATTTGGGGCTTTATTCTGAGGTCTCTAATCCATATTGAGTTAATTTTTGTGTATGCTGTGAGATGTGGATTCTGTTTCACCTTTCTGCAGGTAACAGTTCAGTTTTGCCAGCACTATTTGTTGAACAGGTTATGATTTCCCCATGTGAAAGGTTATTTCCTTGTCAAATATCAGTTGACTGTAGATAGATAGGTCCATTTATGGGTTCTCAATTCTTTTCCACTGGTCTATGGGCCCATTATTGTACCAGTAACATGCTTTTTTGATTACAACCACTGTGTTGTAGGTTTTGAAGTAAGGGAATGCTGTACCTTCCATTTAATTTGTTTTCAGAAGTACTTTACTTATTCCGGGTCTCTTTCCTTTCCAAATAAATCTGATGATTTCCCTTTTGATCTCCTTGAAAAATGAACTTGGTATCAGTATTGGGATTGTGTTGAACACATAGATTGCTTTTGATAAGATTGTAATTTTCACAATATTGAGTATTCCTATCCATGAACAGGGACCATATTTCCATTTCTTTAGGTCTTTTATTGTGTCTTGCAGAAATGTTTTCTCTGTATAGGTTTTTTGTATCTTTAGATAGGTTCACTCACAAATATCTCAATTTGTGGTTAGCTGTTGTAAATGATATTGCTTTCTTGGTTTTCTTCTCTGAGTTCTCTTTATTACTGTAGGGGAATCCCACTGATTTTTTTAATATTGATCTTGTATCCTGCCACTCTGTTAAATTGATCTACTAGCTCTAGCACATTTTTTGTTGAGTACTTGGGGTTTTCTATGTACACCATCATATCATCTGCATAGAGTGACAGTTTAACCATCCTTTTGCTGATCAAGAAGCATTTTATTTCCTTCTCTTGTCTCATTGCCCTATCAAGTATTTCCAATACAATATTCAATAGCAGTGGCAACAGTGGACATCTTTGTCTGATCCCTGATCGCAGACAAATTGCTTTTAGTCTTTATCCACTGAAAATTATATTGGCTCTTGGATTTGCATGTATACTTTTGACTGTTGCTGTTGTTATGTGCCCCCGAGTCACTTGCGACTCATAGCGACCTTATATACAACAGCCCTAAACCCTGCTCTACCCTGCTCTATCCTGTGCCAGTCGCACTGCCTCTGACACACCCATCCCGATTACCCCAGTCACTGAATCAATCCACCTCATAGAGGCTCTTTCCTTCCTGCGCTGCCCCTCCACCCTACCAAGCATGATGTCCCTCTCCTAGGATATGTCCCTCCTTACAACATGTCCAAAGTATGTCAGACGAAGCCTCAAAATCCTTGCCTCCAAGGAGTAGACTGGTTTAATCCTCTCCAGGATGAATCTGTTTGTTTTCTTGGCAGTCCAGGGCACATTCAAGACTCTTCTCCAGCACCACAGCTTAAAGGCGTCAATTCTCCTTCTATCCTTCCTAGTCATTGTCCAACTCTCTGATGCATAACAAGTGATTGCAAAGACCATGGCCTGTATCAGATGCACCTTAATCTCCAGAGACACACCGTTGCTCTTGAGTACTTTAGAGAGGTCGCTAACAGCAGACTTTCCCATCACAATATATTTTTTTATTTCCTGGCTGCTGGTGCCAAGAATGTTGATCATGGAGCCAACCAAACTGAAGCTGTGAACAGTCTCAATCTCTTCACCATCCATCCTGATGCTACCAATTGGTCTAGTGGTGAGAATCTTTGTCTTCTTGACATTCATTGAGTCTCAGTCCATACTGAAGGCTGCAGTCCTTGACCCTCTGCAGCAAGTGCTTGAGGTCCTCCTCAGTTTCAGCAAACAGGGTTGTGTCATCTGCATGACGCAGATTGTTAATAGATCTTCCACCAATCCTGATGCCACACTTCTCCTCATAGAGCCCAGCCTCTCAGATATTCTGCTCTGCATAGAGGTTGAGAAGGTATGGAGATAGGACACATCCTTGGCATACACCTTTCCCAATTTTGAACCATGCAGTATTACCCTGCTCTGTTCTGACAACTGCCTCTTGGACCAAGTATAGGTTTTGCATTAGCATGATTAAATGTTCTGGGATTCCCATTCTTCTCAGAGTCAGCCACAGTTTGCTATGATCCAAGCAGTCAAGCGCATAATCAATGAAACACAGATATACATTCTTCTGATATTCCCTGCTTTCAGCTAAGACCCATCTAATATCAGCTGCAATAATGCTTTTAGTCTTTCTCCATTGAAAATTATACTGGCTCTTGGTTTTGCATGTATACTTTTGACTACGTTGTGAAAATTCTCTTCTATTTCAATTTTGCTGAGTATCTTAACTAGGAAGTGGTGTTGGATTTGATCAAATGTTTTTTCTGCATCAATTGCTAGGATCGTATGGTTCTTGTTATTTTTTTTATTAAAGTGGTGAGTTACATTGATTGCTTTTCTTATGTTGAACCATCCTTGCATACCTCTTTTTGCAGGGGTAAAGGGCTTGGGGCTTGCTGAGTTTCTAGAATATGTATTTTTCACATCTTTATGATATCTGAAAAGTTTTCTTCTAGTATTTTTTCCAGTGATTTCCCTCTCCTTGTCCCTGTTCCCCATTCTGTGAGTCCAGTCATGCATAGGTTATTTGTTTTATTTCATTCCACACTTCTAATGTTTCATTTATTTCCTTCCATCTTATCTCTGCTCTTTCTTCTTAGAGTGTTTCATGGAAAGTCTTGTCTTCCATCTCATTGAATCTCTGTTCCATTTTTCTATCCTGTTCTTTGTGCTTCCTTCATACTGTAAATTTTTATAATATGAGCCTTATTATTCTGGATTTAATGTTCATGCTTTTCTATCATTCATATCAAGAACACAGTGAGATACTATCTCACCCCAGTAGCAGTAACAATGTTTAGCAGGGCAGCAAACAATAAATGTTCAAGAGAATGTGGAGAGGTGGAGACTCTCACACTCTGTTGTTCAGATTGTAAAATGGTAAACCACTCTGGAAGGCAGTTTGGTGTTTCCTCAAAAAGCTGAACATAGAAATTCTGTATGACCCATCTATTCCACTACTAGGAATATACCCAAGGAAATTGGAACTGAGATGCAAGTGGAAATTTGTATACCAATGTTTATTCACCATCACACGAACATAGAAGCAGCCCAATTATCCAACCACAACTGAATGGATTAAGAAATAGTGGTACATTTACACAATGGGATTCTGTGCAGCACTCAGGAGCAATGATTTTGAAAATACTACATAACTTGGGAGAGACTGGAGATTATTATGCTGAGTGAAATAACTTTCTCAGAAGGACAAATACTTCTTAAGACCATTACTCTGAAAATAGAAGGATAACTAGTAAAACATGTATGGAAGACCCAAAGAAATAAATGGTAGGAGCAGAGGGGTGAAGATAGATAGGGGAGAAATCAGAGGGTTGCACAACTTGATGAGTGAAAGGAGGGGGTAAAGGAAATGGGAAAGATCTGGCAGGGACCTGAAAAGACAGGGCAATTAATGATGGGCATAGTCCAATGATGACTAATTTTATAAAACATAATGCAAGGTAATGATTGTATGAAACATAATGTGAATGAAAAATAGTGTGGAACACAATGTATACTAACTTTGTAAGCAAACCAATACAAAAATCTTTTAAAGTAAACTTTATAGTTACACATTAAATACTAACTGATAGATAGATGATAGAATCAATGATAGAGCCTTCAGGATTAACTTTATATTTTTAAAAACCCTCTCATTGCAGTCCAGTAAAAACTAAGTCATAACTCACCTCTAGTAATTTCTTCCCCAATGCTATAAATTACATAAGAGGAGATTGCCTATTTTCCCCCTACAAAGTCACTGGTGGATTCAAACCATTAGAGAGGAATCACCTTTGGCTTAGCATACAACTCCCCACAAACTAGGTCATCAGAGTTTCACTTTGCTTTTTTAAGTAAAAACAAAAAAAATGTCTTTTAAATATAGTGTGAATTAAGTGAGAACCTAACCTGTGAATCTCATATAAAAGCACTTCAGTATTTAAATCTTTAAGAAAATCGAAACCAAACAAAGCCTACAACTCATAGCAACCCTATAGGACACACGGGTTTCCAAGACTGTAAATCTTTATGGAGGCAGACGGATAAATTTTTATCTTTTAGATTAGCTAATGGGTTCAACTTCTATTTAGAAGCCAAACAGATAATCATTGCATTGTCATGGCTCCTTGAGGACCTGCTGTAAGTTACAGGGGGGAGAAATTATGCTTTTGAGTACTATCTTAAGTGTTGTGGTTTTGTTTGTTGTGTGCTGTTGAGTTGGAACCAAGTCATAACTGAAGTGTTGGACTGGTAAATTAAAGGTTCCAAGTTTCAACTCACAATGGTCCCTGGAAAAAAGAAGAGGCAGTCTTATTTAAGATTAACAGCGCTTTGTAATAGTTGTTGTTAAGAGCAATCTATTTGGGTATGACCCTATGAATAAAAGATCTGTAACATCCTTATCATGCTTCACGTTTGAGTCCACTGTCACAGACATTGTATCAATCCATCTCATTGAGGGTCTTCCTCTCCTTCACTAACCTTTCCAAACACAATACCCCTTTCCAAAGAACAGCCTTTCCAGACAATATGCACAAAATATGTGAGATGAAGCTTCACCATCATTGCCTTTACAGAGCACCCTAATTGTACTTTCTTCAAGATGTATCTGTTTGTTCTTCTGGCAATCCATGGACTATTTAACTCTCTTCTTCAAGACCATAATTCAAATGCATTAGTCCCCTCTTTAACCCTGGTCATCCTTATTCATTGTTCAACTCTCTGTTGCATAGTACGTGACTGGAAAGACTGTGGGTTGAATCAGGTGTACCTTAGTTTTTAAAATTACATCACTGCAGAGATCCCTGGTAGCAGATTTTTCTAATTCTACATGTCTTCCAATCTCACTACTGCTATGCTAAGAGTGTGGACTGTGAATCCAAGCAAGATTAAATCGTTGACAATTTCAACCTTTTCTCTATCTATCTTAACGCTTCTTATTGGCCGAGTGGTGAGAATTTTGTTTTCTTAATGTTGAGACGTATTGCGATGGGAAAGTCTGCTGTTAGGGACCTCTCTAAAGTACTCAAGAGCAACGATGTCTCTCTGGAGACTAAGGTCCGCCTGATACAGGCCATGGTTTTTGTAATCACTTGTTATGCATCAGAGAGTTGGACAATGACTAGGAGCATAGAAGGACAATTGACGCCTTTGAGCTGTGGTGCTGGAGAAGAGTATTGAATGTACCCTGGACTGCCAAGAAAACAGATTCATCCTAGAGAGGGTTAAACCAGGCTACTGCTTGGAGGCAAGGATTCTGGGGCTTCGTCTGACATACTTTGGACATGTTGTAAGGAGAGGTAGGTCCTTGGAGAGGCACATCATTGCTTTCTTGTTCATAGTTTGCTCTTATGAGTGCAGAACTTGTCTGTCAGTTTACTGTAATATGTAGCTTGCTGTTGTCATACTGGAAACTGTGCCTCTGGTATTGTATTTTAATACCATTAGGTCATCCATGGTGTGTACAAGTTTCAGCAAAGCTTCTAAATTAAGGAAAACTAAGAGGGATTGGCCACCCACTTCTAAAATAAACAGCCTTTCAAAACCCTATGAAAAATTGAAGCAACCTTTAAGCAAAGGGTGGGAAATTACAGTTTTGAAACTTGTTGGAAGCTTGCATGAAATCTAATCAATTAGCCAGCAGTGGGTTTTTCTGATGGGGAGATTTTCTTTATGACTGTTGGGGAAAGCCACTGTTCCTTGTTTCTATCTTCATATGGCATGACATCCTTCTTTCCTCATCTCTCCTTGCTGGCTTGCTAGTTTGGCTACTTATATCTCAAAAGACACTAAGTATACTCTACACTATATTGACACATTAAGATTACAAAGACAACCCATTCTCAAATACAGTTATAACCACAGGTATGTTGCAGGTTAGGTGTCAGTCGACTATGACTCACAGTGACCTATGAACCACAGATTTGAATCCAGCCTATCCTGTATCATCTCAATCATCTCTGATATACTTGAGCCCATTGTGACACTTGGTGTGTCAATCCATCTTTTTTTTGTTTTACTTTATACTGGTTTACATACGAAGTTTATATATGTGTCAGTCCATCTGTTGAAGGTCTTCATTCCTAATGCTGATCCTCCACCTTTCCATGATATCTTCTTCCAAGGAATAGTCTTCCTAACAACATGCCTAAAGTATGTAAGATGAAGCTTCACCACCCTTGCCTGTGAGTGGTATCCCGGCTGCACTTTCTTCAAGAAGACATAATCATCTTTTCCTTTCTTCATTTATTCATTGAATCATTCATTCATTCAGTTATTCTTCTCAATCTATGGGATATTCGGGGAGGCTAGTGGTAATAAAATGTGTTGTAACCCCAAAGGCACATGGTTTGAATCCACTATATGCTCTATGGGAGAAAAATGGGCAATTTCCTCCTGTTCAATCAACTGACTCTGAAAACCTGCTGGAGGGTCAAGTAAGAATCAGTTCCTTTTAGGCAGGACAACACAACTATAACATGGAATATTCAGTATGCTTCTTCAACACCATAATTCAAAGGCATAGATTATATATTTTGTCATTGTCCAACTTTCAGATGCATAGTTTGTTGTTATGTACCATAGAGTTGCTTGCAACTCATAACAACCCTATGCACAACAGCTCTGAACCCTGATCCATCCCCTACCAACCTTATTGTCTCTGACACGCCTACCCCATTACCCTTGAAGCAATTCATCTCATTGAGGGTCTTTCTCTCTTGCACTGTCTCTCCTCCCTTCCAAATATGATGTCCCTCTCCAAAGACTGGTCCCTCCTTGCAACATGCCCAAAGTATGTCAGACAAAGCTTCAGAATCCTTGCCTCCAAGAAGCAGCCTGGTTAAACTCTCTCCAGGATAAACACTTTTTATCCTAGTAGTCCATGGTATATTCAACACTCTTCTCCAGCATCACAGCTCAAAGGCATCAATTCTCCTTCTATTATCCCTAGTCATTGTCCAGTTTTCTGACACATAGCAAGTGATTGTGAAGACTATGGCCTGGATAAGGTGCACCTTAGTCTCAAGACTGACATTGTTGCTCTTCAGTACTCTGGAGAGGTCCCTGACAACAGACTTTTCCAATGCAATTAGCCTTTTGATTTCCTGGCTGTTGTTACCAAGAGTGTTGATTGTGGAACCAAGAAAACTAAAGCTGGTAACAATCTCAATCTCTACACTATCTGTCATGGTGCTGCCAATTGGTTCAGTGGTGAGATTCTTTGTTTTCTTGATGTTGAGCTTCAATCCATATTGAAGGCTGAAGTCCTTAACCTTCTGCAACAAGTGCTTCAGATCCTCCTCATTTGCAGCAGGCAAGGTTGCATCATCTGCATAACACAGACTGTTAATGAGTCTTCCTCCAGTCCTGATGCCACATTCCTCCTCATAGAGCCCAGTCTCCTGGATAATATGTTCTGTATGCAGACTGAGGAAGTATGAAGATAGAACACATTCCTGGTGTACACCCTTACTGATTTTGAACCATGCAGTGTTTCCTTGCTCTGTTCTGACGACTGCCTCCTGGCCAAAGTATAGGTTTCTGCACAAGCACAATCAAGTGTTCTGGGATCCCCATTCTTCTCACAGTTAGCCACAGTTTGTTGTGATCCTTACAGTCAAATGTCTTTGCATAGTCAATGAAACACAGATAGACATTCCTCCGGTATTCTCTGCTTTCACCCAAGATCCATCTAACATTGTTGTTGTTGTTCTTATGTGCCGTCGAGTCACCTGCGACTCATAGCGACCCTATGTACAACAGCCCTAAACTCCGCTCTGTCCTGTGCCAATCACACTGTCTCCGACACTTCCATCCCAATTGTCCCAGTCACTGAATCAATCCACCTCATAGAGGGCATTCCTCTCCTGCACTGTCCCTCCACCCTCCCAAGCATGATGTCCCTCTCTAAGGACCGGTCTCTCCTCACAACATGTCCAAAGTATGTTAGACAGAGCCTCAGAAACCTTGCCTCCAAGGAGCCACCCGGTTTAACCCTTTCCAGGACAAATCTGTTTGTTTTCCTAGCAGTCCATGGTATTCTCAATACTCTTCTCCAGCACCACAGCTCAAAGGCATCAATTCTCCTTTTATCCTCTCTGGTCATTGTCCAACTCTCTGATGCATAACAAGTGATTGCGAAGACCATGGCCTGTATCAGACGCACCTTAGTCTCCAGAGAGACACCATTGCTCTTCAGTACTTTGGAGAGGTCCCTAACAGCAGACTTTCCCATGGCAATGCGCCTTTTAATTTCCTGGCTGCTGTTGCCAAGAGTGTTGACTATGGAGCCAAGCAAACTAAAGCTGTGTACAATCTCAATCTCTTCACCATCCATCCTGATGCTGCCAATTGGTCCAGTGGTGAGAATCTTTGTCTTCTTGACATTGAGCCTCAATCCATATTGCAGGCTGCAGTCCTTGACACTCTGCAGCAGGTGCTTCAGGTCCTCCTCAGTTTCAGCAAGCAGGGTTGTGTCATCCGCATAACGCAGACTGTTGATAAGTCATCCACCAATCTTGACCCCACATTTCTCCTCATAGAGCCCAGCCTCCCGGATAATCTCTTCTGCATATAGGTTGAAAAGGTATGGAGATAGGATGCATCCCTGGCGTACGCCCTTCCCAATTTTGAAGCATACAGTGTTCCCTTGTTCTGTTCTGACGACTGCCTCCTGGTCCAAGTATAAGTTTTGCATTAGAACGATCAAGTGTTCTGGGATTCCCATTCTTCTCAGAGTCAACCATAGTTTGTTATGATCTACACAGTCAAATGCCTTTGCATAGTCAATGAAACACAGATATACATTCCTCTGATATTCCCTGCTTTCAGCCAAGATCCATCTAACATCAGCTACAATATCTTCAGTACCACGACCCCTTCTAATTAGCTATAATATTCCTAGTGCCATGGCCTCTTCTAAACCCAGCCTGCACATCTGGCAGTTCTCTGTTGATGTGCTGTTCCAGTTGTTTTTTTATAATTTTCTGCAGAATCTTGCTTGCATGTGATATTAAAGATGTTGTTGTTGTAGTTGTTGTTGTTGTGTTGGATAATGACATCTGCTCCAGCACATGTGAGGCCAGCTTCCCTGGCAACAATGCCTCCTGGGCTGTCTTCCCCTTTATTGTGGGGTGCCGTCTACACCAGGACATGATTGTGGGCATGTGCTAAAAGGATTCCCACGTGAGTGACAAAACCCAGAGCAAGAGAGGCATCCTGACCCTCAAGTACCCCATTTAGCATGACATTGTCATTAACTGGTACAACAGAGAGATCTGGCCCCGCATCTTCTGCAATTAGCTGTGTGTGGCCCCTGAAGAGCAACACCCTTTGCTACTGACGGAGGCTCCCTGAACCTCAAGGCTAACCAGGAGATGATGACCTAGATTATGTTTGAGACCTTCAATATCCCTGCCATGTACATCACCATCCAGGCTGTGCTGTCCCCATACGGGCCTCACCACTGGCATCATGATGGATTCTGGCATAGGATCACCCATTCTGTTCCCATCTATGAGGGGTACATGCTCCCTCATGCCATCCTGCATCTGGTCTTGGCTGGCTGGGACCTGATAGACTACCTCACAAAAATCATCACCAAGCAAGGCTACAACATCATGACCACGGCTCAGCCGGGAATTCTGCATGACAAAAAGGAGACACTATATTACATTGCCCTGGACTTCGAGAAAGAGCTGGCCATGGCAGCCTCCTCATACTCCTTGGAGAAGCCACTCAATACACAGGTAATCACTATCAGCAATGAGCATTTCCACTGCCACAAGGCACTCTTCCTGCCCTCCTTCCTTGGCGTGGAATCTTGTGGCAGCCTCAAAACTACCTTCAACTCCATCACAACATGTGATGATGACATCCGCAAGGACCTCAATGCCAACACAATGCTATCTGGTGGGACCACCATGCACCCAGGCATTACTGATGGGATGCAGAAGAAGATCACAGCACTGGCAGATCAAGATCATTGCTTCTCCTGAGTGCAAATACTCTGTGTGGATCTGTGTGGCTCCATCCTTGCTTCCCTGTTCACCTTCCAGCAGATGTGAATCAGCAAGCAAGAGTATGGCTAGTCTGATCCCTCTATTGTCCACTGCAAATGATCCTAGGTAAACTATTTAATTGAATCATAAACCAAAAACAATACACCACACTAACTTGCACAGAAAAAAAAAACAAAGGGGATGAGAATTGGCATGGCTTTGTTAATTTTATTACTTTTTTTCACTTGACTATTTAAAAACTGGAATGGTTTAAAAACAGCAGTTGGTGTGGAGCAAGAATCCTCCCCCCACTCCCACCCCCACTTTTCCAATGTGGCCCAGGGCTTTAATTGCACATTGTTCTTTCTTTTTTTAGTTATTTCAAATTATTGTGACATGGCAACATGACAGGAAGCTCCTGCCTTTCCAAAAGCCTCTACATTTCCCTAAGCAAAAGCGCTCCATCTCCCCACCCCAGGTCCATACATGGGCAGAGTAAAAAAAAAAAAAAAAGTAAAAACATTACTTTTGTGTAATATACATAATCTATTCTTTTTTAAAAAAATCATCTTACTACTTGTTCTTTTAATTTAGTTGATATTTTCAGGAGTCAGCCTTTGTAGACACTACTTTTGGGGGGGGGCCTGCCCCTCCTCTAAACTCTAGAAATATGAAGGCTTTTGGTCTCCCTGGGGTGGCTGAGATGTGAATGTGACCAGGGCTTTTTACCTGTACACTACTTGAGACCAGTTGAATAAGTGCACACCTTAAAAATGAGGTGGGGATCCCAGAACAGTTAATGCAAAACCTAGATCTAGACCAAGAAGCTGTTGTCTAAATAGAACAATACTACATTTTTTCAAAATCAAGAGAGATGTGTGTCAAAGCTGTAGTCTTTCTTCATACTTCTTCAGTCTGTATGCCATGCAAACCACTAACAAAGCTGGACTTTTATAAAAAAGAATCTGGCATCAGGATTGAGGGAAGACTTATGAACAATCTGTATTATGAAGATGACACAACCTTGCTCTCTATATGTGAGGAGGGCTTAAAATCCTTGCTGCAAAACTTCAAAGACTATAGAATTCAATATGGTTTATATTCAACATCAAGAAAACAAAAATCCTCTCCACTGGGCCAATAGGGAACATCATGATAGATGGAGAAACGATTGAACTTGTCAATAACTTCATTTTACTTGGATCCACAAGCAACTTACATGGTAACAGTAGTAAAAAAAAAAAATCAAAAGAGGCACATGCCACAGAGGTCTCTTCAGCTGCAAGCGCTGGTGACATGCAAGTGGTGGGTGCCTTTACACCTTGGCCTGACTGCCCAGGCCCTTACTCCAAGACCCAAGTGGAAGCTGCTCCCCTGACATAGGCTTGGCTCAAGAGTCAGACAAATGAAATCCCTGTATTGTCGATAAAAGATAACTCTAACTATGAGACCTTTGTTAATAAAGAAAAAAATGCAGAATTGTATTTTTAAATTTTGAAGACAGATGATAGAGTTACCTTTAGCATATCTGGCAGTAAAGTCAGGGTAGAGTATGAACCATTAACTCCATGCTCTTCTTATTTAGATGTTCCTGGGGAAACAGCTTTAAATGAAGCAAGTTTTCAACTTGGAGGACTTTTTGTAAACAATTGGACAGAAGAATGTACTCATCTTGTCATGATATCAGTTAAAATGACCATTAAAGCAATATGTGCATTCATCTGTGAACATCCAATTGTAAAACCAGACTGTTTTACCGAATTTCTCAAAGCAGTTGTTTTCTAAAAAAAAACACCTCCACAAATTGAAAGGTTTTACCCATTGATAAACTAGCTATTGGAAGTAAAAATATTCATCTTTCAGGACAACTGGAAAGAAAATGCATTTTCAAAAGGAAGACACTGGTATTTCTGAATGCCAAACAGCATAAGAAATTAAGTTCACCAACTGACTTTGGAGGGGGGAAACCAGATTGATAACAGAAGAAAATGAAGAAGAGGATAGTTTCTTTGCAGCTCCTGGAACCTGAGCTGTTGAAGTAGGAATAACAAATTCATAGACTTTAATTTCTGACTCTCAGAAAACTTAGTTCCTTCAGTTATGAATATTCTCAATAGGCAAGGTCTTAGACCCATTGCTGAATCAGAAATTGAACTGGCAATTGTTTTCATGACTACAGAGAATTGCAATGATCCCAAGGGCCAATCTACTACAGGATAAAGCCAACCTCTCCAGGTCCAAGCCTTTTCCTAAGGTTCGTCATTCAGTGAAAAACTAATGCCACAACATATGTACCTGGCACAGAATCAAAGCCAGCTGACACATGTATGGATTTTAGTGAAAGGCCAAAAGAAATCAGAATCTCCGGAACAAAAATTTGGAATGCTTTCACAAGAAACATCCATTGTAAAAGGACTCTTCTGAAACCAGCTATTATAACAATAAAGTCATAAATTGCCTGATTAAGACGAAAATCTCAAACTATTAGCTTTCACCAACTAAATCCCCATGTGTAAGTAAAAATAGAGATCAGTCTTCTCAGTAGCAATAGACTAACTCCATCAAAAACTTTCAACAAAAGGGAAAGAGATGACGAAAATCAATAAATACCTTCATACAAATCAGGCAGAATGGAAATGTCTTGCTCTTTTTTTGAAACAAACACAACCAGCTACATTTTCAACATTGAAAAATAAAGAACAGCATCTATCTCAGAATGAACTTGTGGCTAAAACATCAGAGAATTTATTTCTAGATTTAAAATCTACTATGAAAAACTCTACGAACCAGTCTCTTCTTGAAGAAAA
>NW_006400102.1:679995-696322 GCF_000299155.1 Elephantulus edwardii | reverse complement strand
AAGAAAGAAAGAAAGAAAGAAAGAAAGAAGAGAGAGAGGAAGGAAACCTACTGATGATTTAGCAATAGAAGATGAAGTATTAGGAGAGTTACCCCAAAACACAGAACAGGCTTGAAATTGAATTGAGTGTTATAAGTCAAAAGAAAGGCATCAATGTGAGGGGGGGGAAATCAAGGTTGATTACAGAATCAAATGATGTTTTTAGTGATGACACAATACCAAACAGTAACAAAATACCCCAAGAGAGTGAAATTGGGAAGAAATGTGAGGTCAGCCAAAGAAGAGTTGTTGAATGACAAGTCTTAGGACAATGTTGAGATGCTTCCTGACTGACTTCAGGTCCCTGGTGGTTACTAATTCTACCTCCAGAAACACATTCAATGTACATGAAGATTATGGTCAGCTAAAGAATTTTAAGAAATTTTAAAAGGTTACATTTCCTGGAGCAGGAAAACTTACACATATCATTGGAGGATCAGATCTAACAGCTCATCATGGGTAAAAGAATGCAGAATTAGAAGAGTGGTTAAGGCAGGAAATGGAGGTTCAAGATCAGCATGCAAAAGAAGTGTCTCTTGTCAATGATCTATTTAGATATAACCTGGGGAAGTGTTGATTATACCATGGACTGGTAGGAGGACAAACAGGTTTGTCTTGGAGAGGGTGAAACCGGAGTGCTTCTTGGAGTCAAGGATTCTGAAGCTTCGTCTGATATACTCTGGGCATGTTGCAAGGAGGGACTGATCCTTGGAGAGGGACATCATGTTTGGGAGAGTGGATGGAAGGCACAGGAGAGGAAGACTCTAGATGAGATGGATCGATTCTGTGAGTGGAGTGGTGGGAATGAGTGTGTTTGAGATGGCGAGGTTGGCACAGGATAGAACGGCATTTAAGGCTGTTGTACATAGGGTAGCTATGAGCCTCAAGCGACTTGATCGCACATAACAACAACAACAACAATGTAAAAAGGTGAAGATTACAGAATTTTCAAAGCAGCTTTGGAAAAATACTTAATAGCAAGCATTACTTTATATACATGAATGTAATGTATAGAAGATTTCAAATACAAATATTTTATGGCCTAAAGTTGTTAAGTAAATTTCATAAAATTCCATTTTTGGAGGCCTTTGAAAAATAAATATCATGTTTTGGTCTTGGACTTTGTAATCTTAACCATCTCAGTAAATTCTTAATTATGAAGAATATCAAAAGAAATGTTATGTGCCATCGAATCGCCTGTGACTCATAGTGACCCTATGTACAACAGCCCTAAACCTTGCTTTGCCCTGTGCAAATCTCATTGTCTCCGACACACCCACCCCGATTACCCCAGTCACTGAATCAATCCACCTCACAGAGGGTCTTCCCCTTCTGCGCTGTCCCTCCACCATCCAAAGCATGATGTCCTTCTCCAAGGACTGGTCCCTCCTTGCAACATGGGAAAATCTGATGTAAAGGACCTCTCCAATGTGCTGAAGAGCAATTATGTTGGTTTAAAAAGGTTTGCCTGATTGAAGTCATGAAGTTTGATTTTGGGATGTGTTTTATCTTTAATTACGTGTTATGCAGCTAAGGGCTACATATTTTTGTTTACTCTTGTCAACTGGTATCCCATCAATTTATGGGGCTCTATTTTTTGCCATGACTGGACTGAGTCCAGCTTGAACTTCTTCCTTTATTACCACTGATTCTTGATCCTATGTTAATTCCTGAAATGGTTCGGTGTCACCTAATTATTTTCTTTTTCAACAGAACAAATAATATGACTTTATTAAAGAAGTGCCATTTTTCATTTAGATTTCTGACTTTGTGCTTGTGCCTTCAGCACTTTCACAACAATTTCTTGCTCCTCAATAAAAAGAGCACACTCAATCCTTTCACAGACACACTTAGCACACATAAGCTCTATTGACATGTCTTTTGGTTTTGACTACCTCATGAGAACTTTAGGTCTCACATCATTAGCACCTCTTTGTCAGTCTGGGCACAAACTACATACAGAGTAAACAATTCTATTACCAAGCGTTCAAGACAGCTAGAGGTTGTATTGTAGGACAGCTTATGATGGTAGGTCAGACTCTGAACCATGTTGAATGCCTCTATACCGTGCCTCCAGAAGAGCAGAGAATTCTTTTTAGGACAGTGGCTCAACGCATTTCCCCATCTTCTTTTGATGCTTCCTGGATCATTCAAGATTGTGCCCATAACATCTCTCAGTATTTCAACTCGAGGCTTGCATATGTTTTTCAGTTCTTTCAGCTTGAGAAATGCCAAGCAAGTTCTTGCCTTTTTACTGTCTAATGCTAGCTGCCCTTTGAAATATTCTGTTCATCTCTTCTACATCAGCATTTTTTCCTTTTGATTTCTCAACATGTTTTAGTGCAATTTTTAAAATTTTTGTATTATATTATTTTTATCTGTACCGTCAAATCGGATCTGACCGGTACAGGAGGAGATTGCTCCCTCCTTCTCCAGCAGAGCATCTGGTGGATTTGAACCGTGTACCTCTGGGATTGCAGTGCAGCATCTTGCCACTAGGACACCAGAGCTCCCTGCTAGTGCAATTTTTAAAGTCTCTTCAGAAATTGTTTTAGTCTTTCTTTTCCCAATGCTTAGTAATGTTGTTGTTGATTGCACACACTTTGTTATATTACTTGGCCTTGTCTTCCTGAGTTACTCTTTGAAATATTCTGTTTATTTGTTTTTCTTCAGCATTTCATCCCTTTGTTTTGGCACTTTTGTGTCACAGAAGAATTTGAGCCTGTGGTGATGAATGGAGAAGTTCAAGCTTCTCTGAAAGAAATCAGCAAAAAACAAGGCCCCAGGAATTGACAGCATACCAATTGACATATTTCAACAAACAGACGCTGCCCTGGATGTACTCCCCAAGTTGTGCCAAGAAATCTGGAGGACAACCGCTTGACCAACTGACTGGAAATATCATTGTTTCCATTCTAAAGAATGGTGGCCCAACAGATTGTGGAAATTATCAAACAATATCATTAATATCACAAGCAAGAAAGATTCTGCTGAAAATTATTTAAAAAACAACTAAACAGCATATCAAAAGAAAACTGCTAGATGTGCAGGCTGGGTTTAGAAGAGGCCATGGCTCTAGGAATATTATTGCTAATATTAGATGGAACTTAAGTGAAAGCAGAGAGTACCACAGGGATATATGTTTCTTTGACTATGCAAAGGCATTTGACTGTGTGGATCACAATAAACTGTGGCTAATTCTGAGAAGAATGAGAATTCCAGAACACTTGATTATGCTTAGGTGAAACCTATACCTGGACCAGGAGGCAGTCATCAGAACATAGCAAGTAAACACTACATGGTTCAAAATTGGGATATGTCCACTCTCCATACCATGTGTGAGTCTCTGTGTGTGTATGTGTGTGTGTGTGTGTGCTCCATACCATGTGTGAGTCTGTGTGTGTGTGTGTGTGTGTGTGTGTGTGTGTGTATAAGAGAGAGAGAAACAGCTTTAATCTCAGTCATTGCAGTCATTGTGGGTTCGACACAGTAAGAAATATTGCACATGATCAACATGCTTTGTTCTGGGGGGATGAGGGCAGGGGGAAATCACCTTAGAAAGTACATTCTAAGTTGGGAAGGGGGTGGGGAGAGAATCCTTCCCATGCCTGTGACAAAGTGCAGGAGCCCCCAGCCCCAAATCAACCTGAGTCCAGCCCCTCTAGGGAGAAAAGGGGTGCATGAGCTCCTCCCTACTCCGTAGATGCCTCCCTATGGGCCAAGGCCCACACTACCCTCCAGCTTGCAGCTCTCATTTTGCATAAAGTACAAAAGAAAAAATCTGAAGGTAACACACTCTAGCTTATGCACAGGGGCTCGGTGTGGAGATAAAGGGCCCCTGTTCCCCTCAACTGCTCCGCATCACAGGGATGGAGCTGAGGGAGAAGGGGATATGTACAAGAGGAACAGACCTCATTCCGCCCCAAACTGGAAAGGAAGAAATGTCTTTATTAGGGGGGAGGTAACCATCTTGCCCCCTCATTCCTGCTATCTATATACTGTCGGTGTCCTGATGTGGGCACTGTGGGGCCTGGGATCTTTTCCGGAATCCCTCATCTGCCTGTGGCAGTTTTGGAAGGTCCAGGAGGTGGGGGGAATGCCTGAAGAATACCCTCCCAGCCAGGTTGCCCAGCCAGGTGGAGGCAAGTGATGGGGCAGCTGGGGCAGTGCCAGAGTCTGAGCGAGGTGAGGTGGGGTCAGGGGCCCCAGCAGGGCTGGGGGTGGGAGCAGGGGCAGTGGTGGTGCCAGCAAGAGGGGCCTCAGCTCCAGGGGGCGGCTCTGTGGGCATGGCTGCCTGCATGATTTTCTTGCAGACCTTGGAGGGGAAGATGCCTGCGTAGAGGGCCTGGGAGGATGCAGCGGCCTGCCTTGAGGGGAAGAAGCCATGATCCTGGAAGAGCTGCATGACCAGGGCCCAGTGCTGGTCCACGGTGCACTGT
Organism: Elephantulus edwardii; assembly: GCF_000299155.1. Lineage (NCBI taxonomy): Eukaryota > Metazoa > Chordata > Mammalia > Macroscelidea > Macroscelididae > Elephantulus > Elephantulus edwardii. The sequence continues at coordinate 691,844 of NW_006400102.1, read as the reverse complement.
AGTGACGAGTAGGGCATCTTCTCGTACTCTAGCTCCCCAAGTACATCCTCAGCTTCTGTACCTGTATCTGTTCGGCCAAAGGTGAGGATGTCTCCCTCGCATTTGGCTCTCCTGTACTCAGAGCTGCACCTGAACGCCTCCTTATCTTGCACTTGGGTGATGTGGGATCCTAGGACGCCAAGTCCAGAGCTTTAGAGTTCTTCCTCTTCTTGTGATAGGAGCCTAGTATGGCCCTTGGTGAGGTGGACAGAGAATGCAAGATAGGGGAGGGCAGTACCTTCTCTGACAAAAATTTGGGCAGCTCAGCAAAGTGCTCTTCTGAGTCCACCTCTGACAGGACCTTGTGAGGTGGCTAGCACCAGCAAGAAGATATCTCCAAACTCTCTCAATCTATATGCAGAACAGATTATCTAGGAGGCTGGGCTCTATGAAAAGGAAAGTGGCATCAGGACTGGAGGAAGATTCATGAACAATCTACATTGTGCAGATGACACAACCCTGCTTGCTGAAACTGAGAAAGACCTGAAGTGCTTGCTGTAGAAGGTCAAGGACTGCAGCTGTCAGTATGGATTGAAGCTCAACATTAAGGAAACAAAGATCTGACCATTGGGCTGATTGGCAGCATCATGATAGATGGCGAAGAGATCAAGATTGTTAACAGCTTCAGTTTGCTTGGCTCCACAAACAACACTCTTGGTATCAACAATCAGGAAATCAAAAGATTAATTGCATTGGGAAAGTCTACTGTCAGAGACCTCTGCAGAGTACTGAGGAGCAACTGACATCTCCAGATGTCAGTCTGGAGACTAAGGGTGCACCTGATTCAGGCCATGTTGTTGTTGTTGTTGTTGTTAATGTGCCGTCAAGTCACCTGCAACTCATAGCAACCCTATGTACAACAGCCCTAAACTCTGACCTATCCTGTGCCAATATCACCACCATTGCTGACACACCTACCCCCACTACCCCAGTCACTGAATCAATCCATTTCATCGAAGGTCTTCCTCTCCTGCGCTGTCCCTCCACCCTCCCAAGCATGATATCCCTCTCCAAGGACTGGTCCCTCCTTGCAACATGTCCAAAGTATGTCAGAAGAAGCTTCAGAATCCTTGCCTCCAAGGAACAGCTTGGTTTCACCCTCTCCAGGACAAATCTGTTTATTCTCCCAGCAGTCCAAGTGTTATATTCCGTATTCTCCAGCATCACAGCTCAAAGGCATCAATTCTCTTTCTATCATCCCTAGTCATGGTACAGCTCTCCGATGCATAGCCCATGATTTCAAAGACTATGATATGTATCAGGCACACCTTAGTCTCCAGACTGATATCTTTGCACTTCACCTGCAACAGAATTAAAGGGAAAGGACTTCTCTTCAGAACCATCTGAAATAAGAAAGTTTCCTTAACATTAGAGCTTTATATTTGGACTTACAGGCGCCTGAACTCAAGGGACACTGATCACAGCATAAGAAATTGGCAAAATCTTGAAGAATTTGGAAGCACAGAAACCCACAAAACTTGAGATATAAGCTGTCAGATCAAGGGGTGTATGTATAGCAGGAGACAGGTGTTGAAGGGAGTAGGTGGGAGTAGAAGGGAATACTAGTGGAGCAGGGAAAGGGGTAGGTCAAGAGACTCGCGTCAAGGGCAGGGACAAAACTAAAACTACTGGCTATTTCTACAATTGGGAAAGATCTTTCACCTGCATTGTTCTGGAAAATGCTTGTCTGTCAGATACTTTTCTAAATCTGAGCATTCAAATTAAGACAGACTAGGAAGAAGGATTGGCCACCACTTCCAAAATAGCAAGCCTTCAAAAACCCTATGTACTTATGATTCAGGCCATAGTCTTTGCAATTACTTACTATGCATCAGAAATCTGGACAATGACTAGGGGTGATAGGAGAATTGATGCCTTTGAGCTGTGGTGCTGGAGAAGAGTATGGAATACACCATGGACTGCTGGAAGAACAAACAGGTTTGTCCTAGAGAGGGTGAAACCAAGCTCCTCCTTGGAGGCAAGGATTCTGAAGCTTCATCTGATAAACTTTGGGCATGTTACAAGGCGTGACTAGTCCTTGGAGAGGGACATCATGCTTGGGAAGGTGGAGGGACAGCACAAGAGAGGAAGACCCTCTATGAGATGGATTGATTCAGTGACGGGGTCAAAGGGACAGGTGTGTCAGACAATAAGGTTGGCACAGGATAGATCAGGGTTCAGAGCTCTTACACAAGTGACTCAACAGCACATAACAACAAAACAACATGTTCCAGTGTCATTTTTAGAGTCTCTTTCGACATGCAATTCAGTGCTTCTTTCTTGGGAATTTTTTTAATTCAGATGGGATATCTGTAGGTTTATTTGGACTCTCACACACTTGTTTTCATTTTCTCTACCTTCAGTTTGAACTTGCATATGAGTAACTGATGACTTGCTCCACAGTAAATGCCTAGCCTTATTTTGACTACTGATAATGAGTGTCTTCATTGATTCTTTCTACAGGTGAATCCATCAGGTGAGGTTCATGTGTATAGTCACTATTTATGAGTGGTGCTTTGTTTTTTTAAAAAAAAATATTCATTAGGAGAGCTCTGGTGGCCTAGTGGCATTCACCAGATGCTCTGCTGGAGAAGGAGGGTCAATCTCCTCCTGTACCAGTCAGGTTCAATTTGATGATACACACACAAAAAAATAATAAAATTTAAAATTAAAACATTTATCCATTGATATGAATAAATAATAGATTATATAAAATGCATTTATTGAATCTCCAGCCGCAAAATTATTACCAAGTATCTTTTTTTTCAAAATACCAAACCTTCTTTGTTTCCAACTTTTGCCTTTTAGGTATCAATTATTATTAATGCATCTTGATTCCATGATCAATCTCTTTCAGACTGCACAAGTTGTTGGTGTTGTTAGGTGCTGTTAAATTTATACAACTCTCCTCACAACAAATGAAAGTGGAAATATAATATACCAAAACCTCTGGGATACATGCAAGACAGTCCTCAGGGGGCAGTTCATAGCAATAGGCACACACATAAGAAAGGTAGAAAGTGCACACCCATGTTTATTGCGTCTTTGTTTGCAATAGCAAAGAGCTGGAAAACAACCCAAGTGCCCATCAACTTATGAATGGCTAGAGAAGCTCTGGTATATTCACACAATGGAATACTATGCAGCATTGAAACACAAGGAACTAATGAAATATTATACAAAATGGGTGACCCTGGAGGACATTATGCTGAGTGAAATGCCTCAGTCAAAAAGGACAAATATTGCACAAGGCCACTGTTGTAGAAAGAGACTGACATTGGGGATGAGAGAAGACAGAGAAGGAGGAGAATGATGTATACTGCATTGAAACAGATGAGGGACAGACAATTTAAAAGGGATATATGATAGGGTATTATTGTCATGACAGGAGTAAAAAATGAAGGCTGCACTGTGGAGTGGACTTGGTGGGAGGGATTGCATAACAATGAAAGCGTTTTTCTTTTACTTTTCAAGGAGAAGAGTGAATTGGAGGTGGAGAGGGTGGGCAGGGTGAAAAGTGCAACAAATGAATGGAAACCCTAAGACTCTGTAAACTTTCAATAAAATTAATTTTTAAAAAAGAAAAAAAATTTATACAACTCACAGTGACCCATTAACAACAGATGTGAAGCCTGTTCTATCCTCATCATGTCTGACACACTTGACTCCATTACTGTAGTCACCGTGTCAATCCATCTCATTGAAGGTCTTCCTCTCTTTCGCTGACCCTCCACTTTTACATTCCATTTCCAATTATTAAAGGATGTTTGTAGTTGTTTTTCCTCATTTTGAGTGACTTCCAATCTGGGTTATTCTTTTAATATTATAGCTGCCTGTATTCCTCTATTGTTCATAGGGTTTCCTGTGATTTCAGAAGTAGATGGCCAATCCTGCTTCTTAGTCTGCTTTAATATGGGAAGCTTTGTTAAAATCTGTCCACTATAGGTCACCCTTCTTGTATTTGAAACACCAGTAGCATAGCTTCCAACATCACAGCAACCCAGAAGTTACCCTAGTATAGTAAACTGACAGATGCAAGCATATACATACATAAGCTATAAAGTAATTGTTGTTATGTGCTGTCAAGTTGCTTGGGACTCATAGCGTCCCTGTGAACAAGAGCCCTAAACCCTGATCTATCCTGTGCCAACTTCACCGTCTCCAACACACTCACTCCCACCACCCCAATCATAGAATCTCATCGAGGGTTTTCCTCTCCTGCGCAGTCCATCCACTTTCCCAAACATGATGTCCCTTTCCAAGGACCAGTCCCTCCTTGCAACATGCCCAAAGTAGTCAGAATCCTTGACTCCAAGGAGCATTCCAGCTTCACCCTCTCCAAGACAAACCTGTTTGTTCTCCTAGCAGTCTGTGGTATATTCAACACTCTTCTCCAGCTTACCAAATAAATTAGAAACATGCAAATCATTCCTCCAATGCAATGAACTGACAGATAAGTATTGTACTTTTAACAGCAAATTTGCTGTTAAGGCAATTAAGCAAATGAATATTACAGTGCAGGACCACCCTCTCTGGACCCAGCAAAGGCCCCTAGGAGTGCCCCAGGATAAGGTCGTGTATTATAAGATGGGTGTATTATGACATAGACAGTGGTTCAGGGAGGTTTTTGATGTGGGTGTCAAAGCTGGGAGGGGTGGCATTCAACTGTCTTCCTCATTGTTGGAGAGCTTCTCCCAGGCCCCAAAGCCAAGACAGGAGGCACAAAAATTGGTATAAGTCCTCAATTACTTAATTTCAGCCTTAGTGTTTGGTGTGTATATTTGAATAATAGTTGTATTAATAGGAAGAGCAAGAAAACACAGAATGGTTCAGCCTAGTATAGCTATTTTAAGCAACTCCTTGTGGTGTAAAAACCAGGAGGGCAGTGGCACCAGTAGCAGTAGTAACTACACAGCTAAAAAGGTCAAATCTCCACATTGACCTGTGTGCCTGCACCTCCCCAACTCACCACATGGCATGTAATGCTCTTTCCACCTTATAACACCTCATCCTCCAAATAAATCCACTGTCTACTTTCAACCCCCATCCTGCCAAGACTCAGCTCTACCTCAAGCTAAGCCCATGCCATCTTATTTCTGGAGGAAGAAGCCCTCAGATAATTAGTTCTCCCCATAGCCTGTCAACTGTGCCACTGCTGACTTGCAATTAGTCCCCATATTAGAGAGTCCTTCTGACTGAGAGACATTCACATCCTAGACTGATAGAGGCACCATCTCTCCAAGGACTGTCCAGGAGCTCCAAGCCCACGCCCTTCCCAAAGGGCACAAAACCTGATGATGTTCCTGAGAAGGGACAGGGGGCTGTCCCGTCAGCCTTCGAGATGCCAAATGGACCCGAGGTCCCTCTAAAAAATTCTTGAGTGGTAAGAATTTTATTAATTCTGTTTCTGGTCTGTGATTGCAATCGTCAAGCGGAGTCGGGGGAGAGTTGGATGTGACCCAGGGCCCCCCTTCTCCTTCAGCTTGGAGAAGAGATTGGATGTGACCTAGATTCCCCTCAGAGGATCCTAATAGAGCATGGTCCTCTGATCTGGAAAACAAGCTCATCTATTTCTCTCTGTGTCTACATCCCCCCCTCCCGCAGCGAGTCCTGAAAGAACAGCATCTTCTGGCTAGGGAAACAGTATTTGTCTGTCTCTGTGTGTGGTGTCACCTCCCCCCCCCCCCAGGATATTCTGGTAGAGCAGGATCTTCAAGTTAGGATAGCTAGTTGAGAGAGACAAATTGTCTGCTTCCATGTGTTTTTAAGTGCCTATTCAGGCTAATAGAGTCTTTTCAGGCTCCACTCTGCCTGGCCTGTGGCCAGCCACTTCCCTTCGCCTGGCTTGGCGCTCACCCTGTCCCCTCCTGCCTGTTTCCCATTTCTCAGAGAAACTTGTGTTTTAGTTTAGTCTTTCTGCCATTGATTTCTGCAGCCTTTGTTCTGCAGCCTCTCTTGTTGTCAAAAGCGCTGGCCAGTTGGGGCTTGCACTCATTCCTGCAGCGCCACGTGCACTGGGAAGGTAGCCATGCTTTCTACAAGGCATATCCTGACCACCAAGGTGCGCAGGTGTGCTCTGCGCACTGGAGCTGGGCGGGCTCTTGAGCCACACAGCCAACCGCCAGCTCTTCCTTCATATGCTAGACCCTCTCGCTCCCAGGCAGCTTCGTTTCTCTGTCTGAAGCCCTTTAAGTCGCCTTTTTCTGTCCTTAAGTCTTACTGTGCCCCGATTCTCGCCTCCTTGGGGTCTTCCTGGTCCGTTGGACTCCATCCTCCGGATCTTCCGTGATGGTCTGAGGAGTCCTCCGTCTCTCTTTCTCCTCTGTCTGGAGTGAGTACCCCTCCCTTCTCTGAAGCTGCCTGGCACCTGTCCCTGGGCTGGTTATTTTTGTTTTCCTGAGTTGTGTGTGTGCACCTTCAAGCCGGGGGTGGGGGTGGGGGTGGGGTGTTTGTCCAGGACATTCTCTTCCCCTTTTGTGTCATCGGAACGGCCTAGGCCCTCTTTATTTACCGCATTTTGTGTCCTCTTATCTAAATTTGGCCTTTGTGGCACAGTTGGCTCCAGACATTAAAAAAGAAAAAAAAAAGTTGTAGAGAATGAAAAAGTTTTAAAAAAAAGACCAGGTCAGAGGTAGTGGTAATACCACAACAATCGAGAACCCCCAGAAGAAAAAGTGGCCAAAAGGCTAAGGAAGGTAACCATTGCTGCCTTACAGGCTCAGCCAGACGCCAGTGTGGGGCAACAGAACAGATCCTTACACAAAAAAGAAAGTGCAGTCTAGGCACCCCTGATTAGAGAAAAACCAATGTGCCAAGTGTAGGAGGTGTGGGCACTAGAAAAATGAGTACCCCTATGAGGATTAAGAAAAACCACAGAAGTTCTGGTCCTCCTTCTAGGAGAACAGTCAGATGAGAACTCACAAAGCCAAAACTCTGCCATTCTGGGCTCTTAAGAGCCCATGGTAATTGTAATATTTGGAGCCACCCTGTTAGATTTTTGGTGGACACTAGAGCTAAATTATTAGTTTTAAAGAGAATAGGAAAAGACTTGTCAGAAGCGGTGATCCCAAAAAGATAATTATCTACTTGAGGCATAAACAAGTGACACCTTCTTTCCTCATAGTTCCCAGCAGTCTTTCCCTTTGATAGGCTGTGGTCCGTTGTAGAAACTAAGAGCCACTAACTCATTCTCTTCAGAGGGCCCGACTGTGTCATTGCCTATGGCCCATCAACTGACTATAATCACTTCCTGTCTGAAGAATGACTGTTAGTTCTAAACAAAACTAAATCGGGTCAACACCCTGAAAGTTCTTTTCTCCAGGAATTGCAGCTTTTGTATCCTCTAGTATGGGCTAAGATCAATCCACCAGGATTAGCTGCACATCATCTTCCAGTAGTAAGCTTGTTGATCAACCAACCAAGAGTGACTTTTATCCAGGGCCAAACTGATCCTGAAAGAGTCATAGATAAGTGCCAGAACCTCCTAAATGTGACTCAAGCTGAAGGATGCTCCCGTAGAAGAAGTTGATGTTACCCTCTTCTCTGGTGAAAGCAGCTGTGTAAAACAAAGAATCCAAAAGGCAGAAGCAGCAGTTACCACTAGTAAAATCATCTGGGCCCAGGCTTAAAGTGTACATAAACAGCAGGTATGTCTTTGCCACCGTGCGTGTACGTGATCAGATATATCAAGAAAAAAATCTTACTCATTTAAAGAGAAAAAACTATAAAAAAATAAAAAACAAATCCTGGCTCTTTTAGAAGCTATTCCTCTCCCAACCCAAGTGTCCACTGTGCATTATTGGGAGCACCAGAAAGGAGAATCTCTGGAAGCCAAAGGTAATTTGAGCTGCTGAACTTGCAGCCTGGGAGGTGACCCTAAAACCAGTGGGGCCATTAGACATCCTAATTGTGTACGCTGAACCCACCTTGCCCACTCATCCCATGTATAGCCCTGAAGAAAAAAGAACACTTCAAGACCCAAGGGGAAAAGGAAGACCTGCAAGGATGGCCGAGGTTACCAGATGGGTACATCACTGTCCCTTCTAGCCTGCGCAGAACCTTGATTCTACACCTCCACAGCTCCACCCACCGAGGCTCCTGAAAACTGAGGGAACTACAAAAGGTGATACACTATCACGTGCCTCTGAGAAAGTTGTACTTTAGTGAATTCCACAAATCAGAAAAGGTGAGAATGGAAAGGATTTCAGAGTACCCAATCAGTAGGGAATGAGGAAATAGACTTCACTCAATTAAGAAAAAAGACAAGAGAAATATAAGTACCTCATCATCACAGGAGACACCTTCTCTTGGTTAGGTAGAAGCTTTCCCCACCTAGTCAGAAATTACTCAAGTGGTAGTTAAGAAATTGCTTCAAGAAATACTCCCCCAATTTAGTTTGTCCCCCTCACTGGGGTCCAATAATGGTCTGGACTTCACGACTTCTGTGTCAAAACTAATAGCTCAAGCACTAGAGATACAGTAGAAGCTATACTGTGCTTGCAGACCTCAAAGTTCAGAACAGGCAGGAAAAAAAATAAACCAAACTATCAGAGAAACTTTGATCAAACTAATTTTAGAGACTCACAAAGGTTGGGTGAGGCTCCTTCCTGGATCTTACTGAGGGCAAGGTGTACCCCATACCGGGTAAGATTTATTCCTTTTGAAATCATGTTTGGAAGACCCCCACCCCTCTTACCGAGTGTGACTCCAGAGGCTATTGCTGAACTAACTCTGAGCTAATCTAGTCTTAACAGGCTGTCCAGAAAGTACAGAAATAAGTCCAGTCCCAAATCCGGGTTACCCATTCCTACCAAAGGCATCACCAGATGTGCCTCTGCACCCCTTCTTGCCAAGAGACTTTATCCTAGTTCCAGTCTGCCCTGGAAATTTAAAGCCCTGCGGAAAGAACCCATACACTGTTGTCCTGACCATCCCAACTGCCATCAAAATGACAGGACATCCCAAGTAAATTCATCCCAAGTAGAACCCACCTGAAGCATGCCCTGCAAGACAATCAGACGACGAGATCAAAGGTCTGACCCACAGAAGATCCAGCCAAGATCCAGCTTACAAAAATATTTCTATGTATGTATGCTTCTTTTAGCTACAAAAAGACTGAGTGCTAATCCCCATCTGTCTCAGATGTTCAAGTGAGAATTCAGAGACACAAAAAATGAGGTAGTGTTGGCAAACACCAGCTCAGCTGATTTCACAGTGTCTCTTAAAGTAAATCTTTGTGTATTGTTCAGATCCCTATGGATTAATGTAACTGGCCGCAAGCCCCTGGGTTGTAAAGATTTGTCATATAACAAAGCCAAAAAGGCAAACTTGCTCCATCCCTATTAAAATGACAGTACTTGTTGGAACTAATGCAATAGTCATAAAAAGCATCAGAAAGTGTGTATGAATCAGTAATTAAATAAAAGATAATAAGAGTTGTACTTTAAAAGAAAAACGTAAGTAGTTTAAAGTTGCGAATCTGGCTTTGTACGTGAAAGATAGCAATGATTAAACTTGAACATATACAGTAAATAAAAAGTAAAAGAATTTTAAAGTAATAATAGAATATCTAAAACTAAAAGCTAAAAACAAACAAAAAAAGAACTAAGATTTGTCCTTACTGTTACTGCTAAGATCTGTCTTTTTAAACAGTTTTTTTTCATAGTCACTTTAGTTGACCACCCTATTTATCATTAGGACCATTGATCCTAGTCCTGTTTCTCCTAATGATTAAGCCTTGCCTATTGAATAGCCTAGGGGCATACATCATATGTCCCAGTCAGTGACTTTCCTTTTTTAAACTGTTGGAGAAGGTTTTTGATGTGCATAGGGTTTTGATTCCCAGAAGGTCAAATTAATTTATTTTATCCTCTCCTGTTTGTTTTACTCCTAGGTCCTTGATCCTCTTTGAGTTGCTTTTTGTGTATGGTGTGAGGTGTGGGTCTTGCTTGAGTTTTCTGCAGAGAGTTCTCCAAATTTGTTAACACTAATTGTTAAGAGGCTGTTGTTTACCCATTTAACTGATTTCATTTCCTTCTAAAAAATCAGATGACCATAGGTAGATGAGGCAATTTCTGGGTTCTCAATTCTATTCGATTGATCTGTTGGTCTATTATTTTACCACCTCATTGATGTAGTAGGATCTGAAATCAGGGAGTGAGATTCCTCCTACCTTAATTTGCTTTTTCAGGAGTGCTTTGCTTACTCAGGGTATCTTTTCATTCCAGATGAAATTGCCTTTTTCATCTGGTTGAAAAATTGGTATTTGTACTGGATTGTATTGAACTTGTAGATTGTCTTTGGTTGTTGTTGTTATGTGCCGTCGAGTCGCTTGTGACTCATAGCGACCCTATGTACAACAGCCCTAAACTCTGCTCTGTCCTGTGCCAATTGCACTGTCTCTGACACTCCCATCCCGATTATCCCAGTCACTGATTCAATCCACCTCATAGAGGGCCTTCCCCTCCTGCGCCGTCCCTCCACCCTCCCAAGCATGATGTCCTTCTCCAAGGACCAGTCTCTTCTCACAACGTGTCCAAAGTATGTTAGACGGAGCCTCAGAATCCTTGTCTCCAAGGAGCCACCCGGTTTAACCCTTTCCAGGACGAATCTTTTTGTTTTCCTAGCAGTCCATGGTATTCTCAATGGTATGTCTTTGGTAGAACTGTTATTTTCACAATATTGAGTATTCCTATCAAAGAGCATGGTATATTCTTCCATTTTCCAGCTATTGTGATGGGTATTCTTTTTATTAGCTCTAGTTCTTTATACGCTTTGTCACTGTAGAGAAATAGACTTGATTTTTATATGTTGATCTTGTATCCTGCCACTTTGCTGAACTGGTCAACTATGTCCAGTAATTTTCTCTCTGAGTCTTTAGGGTTTTCTAAGTATACTATCGTATCATCTGCATATAGAGATAATGTTACCTCCTCTTTGCCAATTTGGATATCTCTTGTTTCCTTCTCTTGTCTTATTGCTATCACTAAGACTTCCAATACAATGTTGAATAGGAGAGGTGATAGTGGGCATCTTTGTCTCATTTCTGTTCTCAAAGAGAATGCCTTTTTACCAATTGAAAAATGGGCACAGGATATGAACAGACACTTCACCAAAGAAGACATTCACATGGTGAACAAACACATGAAGAAATGTTCAAAATCCCTAGCTCTAAGAGTGATGCAAATAAAAACAACTACGAGATATCATTTTACCCCAGTAAGAATAGTAAAATTTAACAGAACAGCAATCACCAAATGCTGGCAAGGTTGTAAAGAATCTGGAACCCTTATTTACTATCGGTGGAAGTGTAAAATGGTGCAACCACTATGGAAGGCTGTATGGTGCTTTCTCCAAAAGTTACAAATAGAAATACTATTTGACCCAGCAGTTCCACTACTGGGAATTTACCCTAAAGAAACCATAACTACCACTCAAGCAGATATATGCACACTCATGTTTATTGTGGCTTTGTTTCAATAGCAAAGAGCTGGAAACAACGCAAGTGCCCATCAACAAACAAATGGCTAGAGAAGCTCTGGTGTATTCACACAATGGAATACATTGAAAAACAAGGAACAGTGAAATATTATACAAAAATATTCTACAAAATGGGAGACCCTGGAGGACATTATGCTGAGAGAAATATCTCAGTCACAAAAGGACAAATATTGCATAGGGCCACTGTTGTAAACGGGACAGCCATCAGGGTTGAGGGAAGACAGAAAAGGAGGGGAGGAATGATGTATATTGCATTGAAACAGATGAGGGAGAGAACTGTTTAAAAGGGTATTATTATTATTATTATTATT